>NC_051311.1:14117201-14418650 GCF_015220235.1 Choloepus didactylus | reverse complement strand
ACATGATTTCAAGGTCTGAAAAGGGGTGTCAAGCAGCTTTAAGAAAAAGACTAGTATCCTTAGGAATAATCAACTTACCAGAGACACAGAACAGGTTTTAGCATTTCATGAAAACTTAACTTTGGGCAATCCCTTACTGTTTCATTATTCACATGTTTTCAGTTCTGCCTCGGATGCCCTTCATTCTGGCCTGTTGCAGAAACCGTGAGTACAGTTAACCCTAAGCAATTTATAAAGGGACCCCCACACCAAGTACCTTTCGCGTCAGCCCAGTACTGCTAGATCACATTTTTCTATTTATTGCACCGTTTCAAAACCATCCTTTCTTTCACACATTTACATTTTGCAACTTCACATTTTTACTTTCATATGTTTTTATCTCTTCTAAAATGCTGCTATTTTTGCTTTGTACAATAAGATAAAAACTTACTTTACTACCACCATCATAGCTGAAATATTTTAATGCACTCAAGTATATATTGTAGCATATCTAAAAAAAATGGTATCCCTTTTTCCCCACTTCTAAGTTCTATATAAAACTCAGCTAACATTCCCCTCTAATTCCTGGCAGAAGTACCTAAAATGTTTGTCTTTCTATGAAAAACATTGCTCACTGTGAATTAATTTTTTAAAAAAAATAGAAAAAAAAAAAACAACAAAAAAAAACAAAGCCACTGTTATACCTGAGGCTTTGCAGACACAAATAATCAAATACACTTTTGGTCAGAAAGAAACAAAAGCCCATACTGGCTCTGCTTATAGGAAGAAGATCCCCAGGTGGGCAGAGGAAATGTGGACCAAAACTAACCGTTTTAATCTTGTTCCAAAACAAATTTTCTTACCACCTCAAAGCTAAACATCCTAAGGCTTCTACTAAACTATAAGTTAATATATTTGCAATTTACTTTCAGCAAATTGGAAATATTCCAATTTTCTAAGAAATTTATTTTCCAACTTTTCACTTTATTAGTCCTTAGATTCTTGTGGGTATATGTTAAAACTTATTTACAGAAATGAAGTTGTAAAATTTTTATGCTTTTCTACTAGCTTTAAAACTATCTCATGGTCCCTATCAAGAGGTATATAAAATCTGATTACTTTCCAAAAATAAAAGATTAATACATTGTTAATGATACAGTTTAGGCACCTGGAAATCCAACTCACAATTCACAAAGCAATTAAATTGAAAATAAAATTCTACTACTCTGAAATCAATCTGAAATTTTCTCCAGATTAATTAAAGCAAAGTATTTTTTAATACTAAAACTGAAATGAAGCAAGCTTTGGATCTCGGTGATGCAAAAGAAAACTCTCTAAAGCAGCAAAAGAGCAGTTTTTCTCAATCTACTTCATATTCTACATGTGGGAATATCAGTAATTCTGCTAAAGGAGAGAAGAGCTACTCTGACAAACAGAATGAAGCCTTGCAGTTTTAAGATGGTGAATTGAGCCCACAAACATATTACCTTTCCTACTCAGAACCCCATTGAAATGATCAAATAACATGTAAATTTAAAAATATGTGCAGTAGCAGCACAAAAAAATGCCATCTAAAGGTCTCGAAACATTGAAACACTTCAAGAAAACATGAAGAGAATTAGTAGGAAAAACCAATTCAAATTATCACTGCCTTCTATAAGCTGTACTCCAGGCAATGGAGGGGCCTGCTTAGAAAAGTGGACAAGAGTTGCGAGAGAGCCAAAGAACCCCAAATTCAGAGGAGCAGAGGTTCGGTAGGATATTAACTCATTATTCAACACTTATTTATTGTGTTCTGGTAGGCTGCTTCTAAAACGGCTCCTAAAGGTCCCCCCTTCCCAGTATTCACTCCCTCACTTGATTTTCTTCCATTGTGCATGGGCTGGCCTGATGACTCAATTCTAATAACAGAAAACAGGCAAAAGTGATGATATGTCACTTCCAAGATTAGGTTATAAAAGACTTGCTGCTGTGCGCCTGCTCTCTCTGCCTCTCAGATACACACACACACTGTGAGTGAGCCAGCTGCATCTGCGAGCTGCACCATGGAGAGGATCCGGTGGCAAGGAACTGAGGCTGGGCTCAGGCCAACAGCCAGGGAAGGACTGGATCCTGTTAAGGGCCACATGAATGGGCTGGGAACTGGATCCTTCATTTGATTACACCTGCAAAGTCCCTTCTGCTGTGCATTTTAGTTTCCCGGCTGCTACAATAAATACCACGCAATGGACTGGCTTAAACAATGGAGATTTATTGGCTCATGGTTTCGAGGTTAGGAGAAATCCAAAATCACTGGCAATGCTTTTTCCCAGAAGACTGTGGTGTTCTGGAGTGGGCTGTCAGCAATCCTTGATCTTCCCATTTCTACCATAAGGCAATGCATATGGCGGCATCTTTTTTCCCCAGGTCCTGTTGACCTCCAGCTCCTGGAGTAGCTTCTCTCTCTGATTCGCACTCAGCTTACAAAGACTCCAATCATCCAGATTAAAGCCCAGTCTGGTTCAGCTGGGCCCCACCTTCACTGACGTAACACACTGAAGAGATCCTATTTACAAGGGTCCATACCCGCCACAATGCAGACCACAACCAAAAACACATCCATTCTGGGGTACCCCGTCCAATCCACCACACCACAGTAAGGATATCTCATCTTTGGGTAGGCCACACTCAGCCTCCTGACCTCCATGTGATCTCTTTTATCCCCAATCACTTCCCCTCACACACTGGGCCTTTTCCTGGGTCTTAGGTATACCAAAGTCTTTCCCACCCTCGGGACTTTGAATGTGCTTCCCTTCTGTCTAGTGCACTCCGCCTCCTTCTTGCCATTCAGGTCTCAGTTAGAATGTTGCCTCCTCGGGGAGGTCTTCTGTTATCATGCATCACTGCTTCTCACCCTCTCTATTACCCTCTCTATTTCTTTCACGGTACTGACCATGCCCAGAAACTGTCTTCCTTTGTTATTTCTTCAATGTAAGTTCTATGAGAAAAGAGGAAACCACTTTGTCGTGATCACCCCTCTATGCCCAGAGGCTAGAAGTGTGTGAGAGACTTAGTGCACACTCAAATATATCTGTCCAGTAAATAAATCAGGTAGAATAAAAAGAACCTGTAGTGGGAGAAGCATGGTCTGTGACGAGTCCTATGTTTCTGTGAGGGAGAACTGGAGGAACGATGCGGACACCTGCTGAAATACTGAATTCTGAGGAGGACGGTCAGACTCTGAGGGGACGAACAAGACTTCAGTCCTGGACACACACGGGGCAACGTTCTGTCTGGCATCCAAGCGGAGCAGTAGGACAAGCAGTTGACTACACAGACCTGGCTTTTTGAAGAAAGATCAAAACAGAAGATAAAGACTGGAGAGTCTGAGTGCCAAAGTGCTAACTACAGTAAAGTGAGGGGACTGAGATCCCACCGTGAAAGTACTGGACACGGTCTGAGAAGAGCAGAGGGCCAAGGAAAGGCTGGGTAGAGCAGGAGCCTGAGAAGGCGGCTAGAGGGGCAGGGAAACCCAGAAGACGGTACTGTCTCAGAGGCCTAGGGAAGAGCATTTTAAGGATATTTATCAAGAGACAAAACAAAGGAATTCTAAAACTGAAGAAAAGCCTCCTTAACTAATTTGTTATTAGGGAACTAAACGTTCCTTAAATAGCAGAGGTAACTATGTGCTCCTAGACTTTACTCGTGGGAACTCCCTGAAACAAGGAGCTCCAAGCAGAAAAAGTATGGTGGACAGAGAAGGAAGGCAGCCCCCTGGGCAATTATATATCTCCATTTAACGGAGGAGGGGCTAATAGAACGATGAATGAGTCAAGGTGATAATGGCATTTTCAAAAGCCCTTGGTCCATCTGGTGATTCACCTCCAACTTCCTGCTAATATCTACAGCTGCAAATGAGTATAGACAACCCATGGTCCCCGGCTGCAGAGGCTGGAGGAACAGAGGTGTCCCTAAACGTGCCCACATCCTAATCCTCAGAACCTGGGAACACACTACCCTACATGGTGGAAAGGACTGAGCAGGTGTGATTAAGGTTAGGTAGAGGAAGGGGTAAACAATGGAAGCAGTGGGAGAAAGGGCACAAGCCAAGGAATGAGGAAGGCCTGTAGAAGCTGGGAAAGGCAATGGGTTCTCCTCCAGGGCCTCCAGGAGGAACCAGCCTCGTCCATTCCCTAATCTCAGTGCAGTGAGACTTCTGACTCCAGACTTACAAGAGAATAAACTGGTGTGTTAAGCTGCTAAATTTGGCAACTTGCTATAGCAGCAATAGGAAAGTAATACAGGGCACCAGCTTAGAAAGCTTAGGCAGCTCTATCAGAGTAGCAGACTGGTGCAGATGACAAAAAGCACCTTATGTTTAAAGAAACCCTTCTACCCCCACCACCCAGCTTGCCTGAATGGATCCAGGGGTTTCCTGACATTTTCCGGCCCATTCACTCTAGGAAGCCACCCTACACCAGAGATTTTTCCTTGATCTCACACTTTAAAGCCACCCACTTTACTTAGAAGGGGGCCTGACAAAACCAACCATCTATACCCATCAAACTAGACCCTTGTATTTATAAATGAAGTTTTACCAAATAAGAGAGAAGACAAATCAAAGGAGGTTGGGCAAGAAATAAAAATAATTGGAAGAAATGGCCCCTGTGTTGATTATATTAAAAATGAGCCCCATTCTATACTATATGGACCAAATGACTTTGGCCTCAAAATTTTTAAAGGCAGCCATTATCAGTTCATCACATCAAACATGAAAGAACACGCACATAACATCCTCTGAAAATCATTTTGATAAGCACTGACGCCCATCAGAATAAGAAGAATGAAAGTAAAACTTGAATTCCGCTTCCCACATGGTTGTGAAGGTGTTTGGCTTCCCAGCAAACCAAAAAATTTAATTTTAAATCCTAATGTATCTTACCTATGTAACATCCCTAATGATCCTGTAGAATCTAGTCAGAGTTGATTTTTTCGAATATTTTATCTTTATTACCTTAATAAAATATTCAATACATAAAAACAACACTTGAAACATTTACATAAGCATATTGACAAGTTGTATAACATTAATAAAGGATCATTTATTAGGAACATCCGGAAACGTGCCACCAAACCAAGAATTAGAACAGTACAAATATCTTGCATCAACCAGTGTAAACTTTCTCTCCTCTTCCAACCCCCACCCTCCTCCCAGAGGGAACTACTACCCAGAATTAAGTTTACATCTTTCCTTTAAAAGAAAATCTAGTTTTATAACTCACGTGTGACTGTTTCAACAATATATTGTTCAGTTTTGCTTGTGTTTGAGTTTTACAGAAATCGTATCAAACAGTTAAGTAGTTTTCTAAGACTTTGGTTTTTTCCCTCAATATTATGTTTTCAGATTACCCATTTTGTTTCATGTCTTACAGATAATTTATTATTCACTGCTGCAAAATGTTCCACTGTGTGAAAAAACACAATATGTTTATCTGTTTTCCTGACAGTGGACATCTGGGTTATTTCCAGTTTCACTGTTATTAAGAATTTTGCTGCTATAAACATTCTTGTATGTGTTCCCTGGTACGTATATATAATAGGCTTCCTAGGGTACATTCCTGTAAGTAGAACTGCAGCGTGATGGGGTATAATTATTTTTCACTTTATTAGTCAATGCTGAATTGCTTTCTAAGATAGTGGCATTGATTCACACCCTCACTGACACTATGAAAAAACCGATCCACATACTCAACCAACACTTGCATAACAAATATTTTATATTTATTTATAATATAACAGATTTCTTAATTTTGGGCAATATAGTGGCTCTAAATGGGTAGCTTACTGTGGTATTAATTTACATTTTAAGCTTATTTGCTTTTCTGTTTACTAAACCTACAAGTTCCTGATGTTTTTACCCATTTTTAAATTAAACTATGTATTTTTCTTCCTCTTTTGTAGGTGTTCTTTATATTTTCAGGAAGCTAAACCTTTTGTCAAATATGTGCTACCATTATTCTATCCCAATTTATGGCTTGTCTTTTTATTTATTTATGGGATATTTTGACAAAATGAAATTCTTAATTTTAATGTAGTCAAAATTTTCAAACTATTCTTATGGCGAGTAGAAAGTTTAGCAGTTTTTATTTTCTCATTTAGATCTATAACCTACTGTGCTGGTTTGGATGTATTATGTTCCCCAAAACGCCATTATCTTTGAGGCAGTCTTGTGTGGGCAGGAAATGCATTGGTGTTAGTTGGGTTGGAGACTTTTGAATGGATGTTTCCATGAAGATGTGATCACTCAACCATAGGAAAGATCTTTCACTGGATAATTTCCATGGAGGTATGGCCCCACGCATTCAGCATGGGCCTTGATTAGTTTACTGGAGCACTATATAAGCTCAGACCAGAAAGAGAGCTTGCTACAGCCAAGTGGGACACTTTGAAGAATGCACAGAAGCTGAGAGAGTAGCTGCAGATGAGAGACAGTTTGAAGACAGCCGTTGAAAGCAGACTCTCGCTCCGGAGAAGCTAAGAGAGGACAAACACCCCAAGAGCAACTAAGAGTGATATTTTTGAGGAACTGCAGCCTAGAGAGGAATGTCCTGGGAGAAAGCCAATTTGAAACCAGAACTTTGGAGCAGACGCCAGCCACGTCCCTTCCCAGCTAACAGAGGTTTTCCGGACACTATTGGCCGTCCTCCAGTGAAGGTACCCGATTGTTGATGTGTTACCTTGGACACTTTATGGCCTTAAGACTGTAACTGTGTAACCAAATAAACCCCCTTTATAAGAGCCATTCCATTTCTGGTGTTTTGCTATCTGGCAACATTAACAAACTAGAACACCTATCTAAATTTGATTTTCCTTTATGAAGCAATAGGGATCCTAATTCATTCTTTTCTACATGGATAAAATCTTTTGTCAACATCCTTCTTTGTCCTCTGTTCTGTCCCATTTCCACCAGTCTGCAGGTCTGTAAATCCAGGTGCTCTTCCAAAGGACCAGGTTTATCTGGGACCTGAACATGCCTTTTGTGGGGGACATAATTTAGCCACCAACAATACTTATCCAGGCACTCCTCATTTTACTCCACTTCGTGGAAACTGCAGTTTTTACAAATTGAAGGTCTGTGGCAACCCTGTGACAAGCAAGTCTATCAGCGCCATTTTACCCAAGCATGTGCTCACTTCATGTGTCTGTGTCACATCCTGATAAATCTCGCAATATTTCAAACTTTTTCATTATTATTATTATATCTGTTATGGTGATCTGTGGTCAGAGATCTTCGATGTTACCATTGTAATTGTTTTCGGCAGCACCAACCGTGCCCATATAGAACGGTGAACTTAACTGATAAAAGTTGTGTGAGTTCTGACTGCTCCACCTGCCAGCCGTGGCCCATCTCTCTCCCTCCCCTTAGGCTTCCCTGAGTCAAAACAATATTGAAATTAGGCCAATTAATAGCCCTGCAATGGGCTCTAAGCGCTCTCACTTTAAATTAAAAGCTAGAAATGATTAAGCTTAGTGAGGAAGGCGTGTCAAAAGCCAAGTAGGCTAAAAGCCAGGCCTCTTGCACCAATCCATTGGCCAAGCTATGAATGCATAGGAAAAGTTCTTGAAGGAAATCAAAAGTGCTACTCCAGTGAACACATGAATAAGAAAGCAAAACAGCCTTATTGTTGATATGGAGAAAGTTTTAGTGGTCTGGATAGAAGATCAAACCAGCCACAACATTTCCTTAAGCCAAAGCCAAATCCAGAGCAAGGCCCTAACTCTCTTCAATTCTAAGAAGGTTGAGAGAGGTGAGGAAGCTACAAAGGGAAAGTTCGAAACTAGCAGAGAGTAACAACAGATGTAGACAAAACAGCTGTCTATAAGAAGAAGATGCCCTCCAGGACTTTCATAATTAGAGAGAAGACAATGCCTGATTTCAAAGCTTCAAAAGACAGACTGACTCTCTGGTTAGTGGCTAATGCAGCTGGTGACTTAAAGTTGCAGCCGATACTCATTTACCATTCTGAAAATCATAGGACCCTCAAGAACTATGCTCAATCTACTCTGTCCATGCTCTAGAAATGGATAAGAAAGCCTGGATGACAGCACATCTGATTACAACATGGTTTACTAAGTATTTTAAGCCCACTGTTAAGACCTACTGCTCAGAAAAAAAAAAAAAAAATTTCCTTTCAAAATAGTATTACTCAATGACAATGTACCTACCTGGTCACCCAAGATCTCTGATGGAGATGTGGGAGATGTATAAGATTAAAGTTGTTTTTCATGTCTGTTACCACAACATTCATTCTGCAGCACATGGATCAAGAAGTCATTTCAACTTTCAAGTCTCAGTATCTGAGAAATATATTTTGTAAAGCTATAGCTGCCATAGATAGTGATTCCTCCAATGGATCTAGGAAAAGGAAACTGAAAATCTTCTGGAAAAGATTGACTATTCTAGATGCCATTAAGAATATTCATGATTCATGGCACAAGGTCAAAACCACCACATTAACAAGAGTTTGGGAGGAGTTCATTCCAACCCTCATGGATGACTTTGAGGGTTTCAAGACTTCAGTGGAGGAAATAACTGCAGCTGTGGTAGAAACACCAAGAAAACAAGAATTAGAAGCAAAGCCTCAAGATGTGACTGAATTGCTACAATTTGATGATGAAACTTGAATGGATGAGGAATTGCTTCTTATGGTTGAGCAAAGAAAGTAGTTTCTTGACATGGAATCTATTTCTTGTGAAGATCCCATGACCACTACTGGAATGACAACAAAGAATTTAGAATATTACACAAACTTAGTTGATAAAGCAGCAGCAGGGCTTGAGAAGATTGACTCCAATTTTTAAAGTTCTCCTGTGGACATCTTCTTGACCAAAAGGGGGATGTGAATGGAAATGAAATAAACTTCAGTGGCAGAGAGATTCCAAAAGGAGCCGAGAGGTCACTCTGGTGGGCACTCTTACGCACAATATAGACAACTCTTTTTAGGTTCTAATGAATTGGGGTAGCTGGTGTTAGATACCAGAAACTATCAAACTACAACCCAGAACCCATGAATCTTGAAGACAATTGTATAAAAATGTAGCTTATGAGGCGTGACAATGGGATTGGGAAAGCCATAAGGACCATACTCCCCTTTGTCTAGTTTATGGATGATGGTAGAAAAATAGGGGAGAAGGACCCACATGGAAGCTCAGAAAGAAAGCCACAGAGGGAGCACCTGGAAGCTGAAAACAAGGAAACCTGGGAGAGAAGGACTGCAGACACCACCAAGTACCTGGCCACGTGACAGAGGAGTCCAGGCTAGCCTGATCGCCTGTCGATGCCTTGATTTGGACATATCCACAGCCTCAGAACTGTGCCCAGGAAGACCTGAGGATGTTCATAAATTAAGATGACTCTAGATGGGAGAAGACCCCAGCCCAGGAAACAGCCCCATCAACAGAGTGAAGCTAAGTCAGTCATTCAGATGGAATAAAAACCATGAGACACAGAATATAGAAGGTTTCATTTTATTGGATGGACCAGCAGTTGATTTTGAGTGACCGCATAGGAATGTGTGCATCCAATGTAATCACAAGTACAATAAGGAAGACAAAAAGTATAATGAACTAGAAGGCTGGAGAAAGGAGGGATACAAAGAAGTAAAGAAACCTAGCAGGAGAAGCCAAAAATATATCCTTCAGTAATTTTCATCTCCTGTTTTGTTGTTGCTAACCAGAAATAAAAGGTCGTATTTTGGAGAGAATGAGAATGGGATTAACCATCATCATCTCCTCTTCTTTAAAGAATGATGCCTTGTAAGGTGTGCAGGAAGAAAGCATCATGAGTAACAGGATTAAAAATCGCAGGGGAAGGTGCCTGAAAGGAAGCTGGCCCTGCCACAGGATCCCCAGAGCTGTTCACGGTATGATCTCACCTCAGTCTTTCCGTAATTACATCTGCAAAGACCCACATAGACATGAAGTTTTGAGGGACACTATTCAACCTACTACAAAATGTGAGCAAAAATAAAACTGGCCTCTGCCCTCGTGGAGCTAATAGTCAAGTAATGACTCAAGTAATCACACAAAGAAATATTAAAGTTCAACTATGAAACCACTTTAAAACAAAGGCTTCTTTTGCTATGAGACAGCCATGTGTAATCCATCAATCAAGAGCCATTTCAATTGCTCTTATTACTCATTTTCTAAGTATTATTTTATATAGTAAGGGTGCAAAATTTAAAAAGTATAAGGTATGACCCCCTACTAGTCAGGAGGTTGGCATTCTTTCTTGGGGGCAATAGAACAATTATATATGAACCAATATAAAATAATGCAATATGTTACACAGGGAAGCACTAAACTATATGAAGCACATAATGCTGTAAAAGCAGTAAGTGTTAAAAGAAAGACCAGATACTGAAAGATGGTAGGTAGTTTTAATTTGGGTGGGAGTGAGAGAATTCTAGTAGAAGTAGGTACTTTACTCACTCTCTAAAGTAACCCATTTCAACCCCTGGTTTCCATAAGAGACTCACCAAGATGCACACACACATTGGGCCACTTGCAGGGGTTAGTACTAGAGCTGTCATTCTAAAGCCTGGATGGCTGACTGTTACTCCCGCCGGGTTCTCAGCTTTCTGGGTCAGTAATTTCTGGGCCTGCAGCTGTACTCTTAGTAATATCCACACTTAAGTCAATTGAAAAGTTGATATACTTGACTAATTTGAGACTAGCCTTCCTTGCACTTTGGGGAGGAATAAAATAGTGCCTCACACATAGTAGGAGCTTAATAATAAATGATTGCTGAATTGTGTAAAACAAGTCTACTTAAGCGAAACTACTTTCTTCTCCCCCTCCCACTGCCTGTCACCTTCTCTCTCTGTCTCCCTCTCCCTCTCTGTCTCCGTCTCTCTGTCCCTCTCTCTCTCTCCTTCTCCCTCTCAGTCCCCATTTCTTTCCCTCTCTCTCTGTCTCAGCAATAAAAACAAGAAGAAATGGCTGTTGACCTTGAAAACTAGGAAAAATCCTGCTATTTTTATTCTCATTTTTTTGAAAGTACAGTTATGTTTGATTCATTTTTACCCACTGACATGAATCTATTAATTACAGTGCTCTTAACATATCCCAGATACTTTGCTGATATTTTATATCCATTATCCCACAATACTCCACAAATATTACTCCCATTTTATAGAGGGGTCTTTCTGGAATTCTAAACCAAGTCCCTCAGATCCCCAAATCCATGCAAGTTCACTAGACCTTACTATCGGATGAGGTGGGCTACTTTAAACATATTTTGTGGTAGTAACTATGTCTAAATTGGGCTTGGTAGTTGTGCCAGAAGGGGGTCACATAAACCTACCTGCTATTTAAATTCCACTGGGAGAACCCTATTTCCTATTTCCTTTTCCTTCCTTCTTTGCTACAATTAGACAGATTCGTCTTGGAGTTCTTAACTTTGACTCCTGGACTTCTTTCCCATCTCCTAGGCCCTTCTTCTAGCATTTTCAACACTAACTTCCCAAATTCAGAAGCCTTTTCTGTCCATGTTTGCCAGACTTCGGTTTTTGGCTCAATCCTCTTCTGATTTCCAAATGGACACTTCCAACCCCCAGGGCCCCAGATTCCTGGGTGATGAATAGTGGGCGGGTCTGAATCCAGGGCACTGGGAACATGTAAGAGAATTGTTTCCTAGATTTAGGTGCACAAGGGCAGACCACATGTGTTGAAAACACTAAATAATCCACAGGCAACAAAGGCCCCATTTTGATCATTGCTATTAGATATAGCACAGTCTTGGTAACCCGTGAATTGCTTTTCAGTGAGCCAGACTGACCCAACATTTTCCCTGAATGTCCCATGAGCAGACTTTTTACAGAGAAATCTTTGCCTGAGAAACCAAACTGACAATTTCTTTCTTGGGCTGTTTAATGCGACCTGCTATTGTTATGCTAATATAGCCTCTGTTCGTACTGAGATGACTTTTTAGAATGCTGGGATGTGTGGGAGCAGAATTCTATAAACCAATTAATAATATTTCCTGGAGTATAGAAACTATCAATCTCTTTGGCAACTAACCAACTTTAAAGTGTATGGTGGACTAAGGAAACAAGAAGAGTGGAAGATAGACTTTTGCTGAAAAAAAAAACCTTCATTCAAAGCGTCAGTAGTTACCAGCAAAATATATAAAGAAATTAACTCTTCTTCAAGAAAATTATGAGGTCAGCATGTCTTCTTAACTATCCAAGGAAAAAGAATCCCTGATCAGATGATCCCAGAATCCTTGTCAATCCAGCAGCAAGATATCCTTATAGGGAGGATACCCACAGGAACATTTTCAGACTTATAAGACCTAGAAGGCCAGCATCTCAAACACATTTTAATGTACACACAGTCTCATTATATATATCCTCATTATCTACACACACACACACACACACACACACACACACACACACACACCTTTGGGTTAAAGATTTTGGAAAAGAAATTTGTAATCTGAATTTCAAAACAGTTGGCTACAGGTTGCTCATTTATCATTGACTATAATTTCTTAGAAATCATTATACATTCTCTGGAATGTTTGCAAATTGTTTTTGAACATAACAAAACATGCTAATGAAAGAAGTTGACATAATGTTTCAATTTGTACACATGTAAATAAACATCTAAGAATTTTGGAAAAAAAAAAAAAAATAGGGGAAGGAAACAAACAAACAGACAAAGGCACCCAGTGTTCTTTTTCACTTTAATTGCTCTTTTTCACTTTAATTATTATTTTTGTGTGTGTGGTAATGAAGGTGTCAGGGATTGATTTTGGTGATGAATGTACAACTATGTAATGGTACTGTGAACAATCAAATGTACGATTTGTTTTGTATGACTGCGTGGTATGTGAATACATCTCAATAAAATGAATATTAAAAAAAAAAAAAAAAAGTTCTCCTGTGGGTAAAATGCTGTCAAACAGCATCACATGCTACAGAGAAATCTTTCATGAAAGAAAGAGTCAATCAATGTGGCAAACTTAATTTGTTGCCTTACTTAATAAATTGCCCCAGTCACCCCAACCTTCAGCAGCCATCACCCTGATCAGTCAGCAGCCCTCAACATCGAGGCAAGACCCTCCAAGAGCAAAAAGATTACAACTTGCTGAACTTCCAAATGACGGTTAGCATTTTTTAGCTGTAGTGTATTTTAAAATCAAGGTATGTATATTTTTTTAAACATAATGATGTTGCACATTTAGACTACAGAAAACTGTAAATGTAAGTTTCATGTGCACTGGGAAGCCAAAAATTTCATGTGACTCGCTTTAGTGATATTTGCTTTATTGTGGTGGTCTGGAACTGAACCCACAATGTCTCTGGAGTGTGCCTGTGGATTTTTAGAATATTATATCCAGAGGTACAGGATATTATATCCAGAGGCGTATTTTAGAGTCACCACTGATTTCTCTTTGCTAACATTTTTTTTTAAGGATTTTTACTTCTATTTTCATGAGTTGAGATTTGACCTTTAAATTTCCTTGCTCATCCTGATATTGTCTGGTCCCAAAGAATGAGGTGTTAAGCATACTCTCCTTTCTCTATTTTCTGGAAAAATGTATAAAAGATTAGAATATGTTCCTAGAAAGTTTGGTAGAATGCAACAGTAAACCCACCTGAGCCTAGTGGTTTCTTTAATTTCTTTTTGTTCCCTCTATCTAATTTCAATGCTCTGTTTCTTCTTGCCAATTTTGTAAGTTGTGTTTTTCTAGAAATTCTTCAATTTTATTTAAGTTTTCAAATTAAACTGCCCTAAAGTTGTTCACAGTATTCTCTAATTGTCTTTTTAATCTCTGTTGGATGTGTGGTTATGTCCCTCTTTTCATTCCTAATATTGTCTATTTACATCTTTTTTCCTCAATCAATTTCAAAGAACTAACTTTTGGCTCCATTGGCTCTATTTTCTATTTCACTGATATCTGCTCTTATACTATTTCCTTCCTTCTAACTTAGGGTAGAGGTTATTCTATTTTGTTTTGTTTTTTAACTTCTTAAACTAAATCCTTAAACTTACTATTTTACAGTTTCTTCTTTCCTGATAAAGCACCTACATTCCACAAGTTCAGATATATAAAGATCAGCATTCAGTTCTAAGTATTTTTAAATTCCCATTATAATTTCTTGTTTGGCCGTGAGTTATTAGAACTATATGAGTATATTTTATATTCAAATATATGATTTTTTTCCTGTTTATTAGTAACTTACCCTTAATTGCACTGGGGTCTGTGCCAGTTAGTCACCTATTTTTCTCTCAGCTCATTAAAAGGGGACTGGGAGTCAGTAAACTACATTTCCCAGACTCCCTTGCCTGCTGCTGTCTTCCTGTTAAGATTCTGCCAATGGGAGCCTATTCCCTCAGAAATAAATCTGGGTTCACCTCTTTTACTCTTTCAGCCTTCCATCAAGTATATAACCAAATCCCTGTGTTAAATCTCTTCCATTTTGAATCATGGTTTCTATTTTCTTAAATAGACCCTGACTGAACCAGGTCAGAGAATACAGTCTATACGATACCTTATTGTTTGACATTTGTTAAGCTAAGAATTTAAATACGATTACTTTTTAACATATGCTCCATGTGCTGAAATCTCCTACTATGATGACGAATTTGTTGAATTATCCCTATTCAATAAATTTTTGTTAAAGTTGATAATTTATTTTGAGGCTTGAATTGAATGGATTGTCGTTTTTTTAAAATGATCTTTTCTATCTCTAATAATGTTTTTTATTTCAAACTCTACTTTGTGTGATATTAATTAAGCCCTCCTCACTTTTTTGTTGTTCTTAATATTTGCCTTAGGAATCATTTTCTATTTTTTTACTTTCATTGATTCTGTGAACTTATGTTTCAGATATGTTTCTTATGGATAGCATATAAATGAATTTTGTTTTGTTTTTAAATAGTCTGTGAATTTCTAATTCAAAAGTTTAGACAATTTCTTATTTCCCACTACCAATACATTTGGATTTTATTCTTCACCTAAATTTTTAATTTTTATTTGTATAATGTTTTCTTGTCTTTACTTTTGTATTTACTACCTTTTCCTGAGTGTGCTTGTTCTTTTCCTTTGTTTTTCTTTTTCTCCTCTCCCCACAGATTTGAAACATACCCACTCTATTCTGTAAAGAGTCATCCTGAATTCTTCCACATGTATTTGCCTAAAGTCTAAAAGTTAATATCTTAGTGCTCTTCACAAACAGTAAAGACTTTAAAACAACTCCAAATTTGACTTTTTAAAAATTATTTTATATAAGTGACAGTTTAGATTTACATACATGCTTTTTTTTTTTTTATTATTTGCACATCATTCCTTCTTGGATGTCAGGTCATCCATTTAGGATTTTTTCCCCCTAAATTCATCCTTTTGAAGTTCCTGTAGTGCAAGCCTCATATTGGTGAACTCTTTCAGTTTTTGGTTATATATATAATCTTTATTTCATATTGGTTCTTGAAAACAATTTTTATTGGTATGCAACTCTAGACTGATAGTTATTTTCTCTCAGCACTTCTTTGAAGATTTATTTTTCCTATCTTCTGCCTTATATTTCTGTTTTTGAGAGATCTGCTAACATTCTCTTGTCATTCCCTGTATCACTTTTAAGATCTTCCCTTTACTTTTTGTGCTCTTAGTTTCATGACAATGCATCTAGGCATGGGTTTTTGTTGTCGTTGTTGTTGTCCAATCCTGTTCTGGGTACACTGTGCTTCCTGAATCTCTGGATCAAAATGGCTTTACTTTGGCTCTGGAAAATCTGTAGCCATTCTCTCTCAAATACTGTCCCTCCTCAACTGCCTCCATCATCTCTTTCTGGTTCTCAAATTAAGCATAAAGTAGATCTTCTCGTTTCCTCTTCACAGCTTTTAATATTCCGCTCATATTTTCCATCACCTTCTCTCTCTCTGCTTTCTTAGCACTTTTCTTCAGATGTATGTTCAGGTTCACTAATTCTCCTCAGCTGTATCTGACTTGCAATTCAAGCTATCATATCCTTTGAGCTTTTCATTTCAATAATTATATTTTTCATTTCTAGAAATTCCATTTTCCACCCAAATCTGTCAGCTTATTCCCAATAATCTCTCACTGTGGCTCATCTTTGCAAAAACATCTTTTACATTTTTATTAATTTCCTACCTTACCTGACTCAGGCTTAGAAAAGTATTCTCTCATATCATTATTTAATAGTTACATAATAATATCCCATAGGCTCTAGGAAGTTAGGTGACATTTGATATATACAACTTTAGCATTCCGCAATAGTTTTGAAGAAAAACATAAACTACAAAAATCTGAAAATTTCACATTATACACAAAAATACAAATTAGTAAGTGTCTAGGAGGTGTGAAGTGATACGTCTGCTCAGCAACAAGGATACAACAGAGACATAAGACAACACAGTCCCTGCTTTCTTGAAGCTTATACCATACTGGGTGAGGAACCGAAATTAAACAACTAACCACAATTAATTACAATTGTTTCACCTAACTTTTTTAACCAATTTTCTCAATCAAAATAAATAAATAAATAGATAGATAGACAGATACACTGTGAGCAAAAGAAAACAGGAAAATTAATGAAAAGCAGAATCAGAAAGTAAGGAAATTTTTTACATATTCTTTCTTTTTTATTTTAGCCTAATAATTCTTTTTTCTGGGAAACATCTGTTTTCCTTATGGACTCATATTTTAATAGCTGAAGAACACTGTTAATTAGGCTTGGTGACAATATGTAAAGAGCCAATGACTTTTCAAGTGAACTCAAAGATTTAAAAAATTAGAAGTATGTTATTCCACTTTTAAGAAAAACTATGATTTAGCTGAGTCTTCACATATATACTGATCCTTTTAAGAGGTAGTTGTTAAAAGTTTATGCTTGGGACCAAACTTTTTAAGCACACCGTATTTTAAACTTGATAGATGAAGTAAGTATTTTATGGACTCCTACGATAAATCATTGGAAACACATGCACATCTTTCATGTAAATCTGAATTATGCTATCATATGTTTGCAAGCAGACTTTCTAGCATCTTTCTACAATTTCAAGTCTTTCCATTCTGGCTGGTCTTACGTTTTGCTCATGTCATGGTCCAAAGAGAAGGTCTTGTGGGAGGGGGAAGAAGGAGAAGGGACTGTGCTCTCTGTTCCACACAGTTATTCGAGAACCAATCATCTTTTCATCTAAGTGGCTCCAGTGTTACCCAGAGCTTTTGAGCCGGTCCCTGGATGCACTCGATTCGGTGACTTCTGCCAAAGCAGCAGTCATCACATTCCCAAGAGCACAAAAAGCATGTGCTAACATCTTAGCAAATTTCACAACCTGCCAGAAGCAGGATGATGCAATGTACTTCACTGGCCTACAGAGAGGATGATGTCACAGACTTTGGCAGCACATTTTCATGAGGTTGCAAGAGATTCGAAGAATATATTTTAACAAAATGCAAGTTAGGACCCCAACACACCATGGATAATTTTTTTTAAATTTATTAGAAATAAATACATCCCTAGACAAAATTGGTGATCTAGAATTAGGTAATGTTGGAATTGTATGAACAGACCTCAAAAAAAGGTTAAACATTGAAATCTTTGCCTGCTGCTGATTTATATAGGGAGGATAATGAACTTCATGCAGCATATATGCAAGTCTTATTTCATTCTAGATTCTTGCTGTGCTCTAGACAGGTACACATTGTAGTTCTACTTCTGCCAAAGCAGCTACGGCAGAAAAGCCAAGATTCTATTTTACCAACCCATACAATTTGGATATAACAAATACCTGTCAATGAGAGGAAACAGAAAGTTGATTTTCCAGCTAAAATGAAATAATGCTTTTCACGACGTTCCAAAGAAGGCAAATGAATATAATAAAACATTCAGAAACTCAATATTCCAAAGGACATTATGAGCCATAGAAATTATACCAATCATACTACCAATTACTCCTTGTATATCTAATTACACGTTTGCCCAAAAATGTCAGACTAGCAATAAATTAGTCTTATTCTCTACATTTTTCTTTTAATGACTGCCAACCTAATACTTTATTCAAATAGTTATTTATTTTGCTAAATTAATAGGTAATTTTCTAATTACCACTAATTATTATAACATCAACAGACATTAATTGAGAGCTTACTGAGGGCCAGACACTGTACTAGGCACTTCACATAGTTTAACCCCTTTAACCTTCTCAATAATCCTGTGGGTATTTTGATTTCCCGCAGTATAGATTCCCTGCATATCACAGGTTGGTTGAGGTTAAACAAAATTTTCAAACATTTTTTAAAAATAAAATGTAAGCTAGGTGCATAGGAGAGGCTAGGCCTCCCTATGGTTGTGCCTAAGAGCCTCCTCCCGGGTGCCTCTTTGTTGCTCAGATGTGGCCCTCTCTCTCTGGCTAAGCCAACTTGAAAGGTGGAATCACTGCCCTCCCCCCTACGTGGGATAAGACACCCAGGGGAGTGAATCTCCCTGGCAGCGTGGAATATGACTCCCGGGGAGGAATGTAGACCCGGCATCGTGGGACGGAGAACATCTTCTTGACCGGGGGGGGGGGGATATGAAAGGAAATGAAATGGGCTTCGGTGGCGGAGAGATTCCAAGGGGAGCCGAGAGGTCACTCTGGTGGGCACTCTTACGCACACTTTAGACAACCCTTTTTAGGTTCCAAAGAATTGGGGTAGATGATGGTGGATACCTGAAACTATCAAACTACAACCCAGAACCCATGAACCTCGAAGACAGTTGTATAAAAATGTAGCTTATGAGGGGTGACAATGGGATTGGGAAAGCCATAAGGACCACACTCCACTTTGTCTAGTTTATGGATGGATGAGTAGAAAAATAGGGGAAGGAAACAAACAAACAAAGGTACCCAGTGTTCTTTTTTACTTCAATTGTTCTTTTTCACTCTAATTATTATTCTTGTTATTTTTGTGTGCGTGCTAATGAAGGTGTCAGGGATTGATTTTGGTGATGAATGTACAACTATGTAATGGTACTGTGAACAATCGAAAGTACGATTTGTTTTGTATGACTGCGTGGTATGTGAATATATCTCAATAAAATGAAGATAAAAAATAAATTAAAAAAAAAATGACTACCAAAAAAAAAAAAAAAAAAATGTAAGCTAGGAGGAGGCAAGATGGTGGCAGAAGCTCCTTTCCAAAAGGAGAGGGCACCAGAGAAAGGAGAAACTGCTGGAAGCAGAACCAAAGTGAAGAGGCAGGAACACTGGAGGAACACGAGAGAAGGTTCAACAGGTGAGAGGCAAGGTGGCCAAGACGGTGCCTGCAACGAGAAGCCTTTAAAAAAAGAAAAAAAAAGAAAAAAGAAAAAAACCCACTATTTTATAATAATAGACGACAGGAAAGTACTAGGAGCCATGAAGCCTGAAAAGTTATCCGGTCACACTGCCAAAGTACAGGGAAATCCATTTCATTTAAACATGGAAAGATATTAAACAAACAAAAAAAAATTAATAACATACTAAAGCACAACAAAGACATACAGAAAAAATATGACCAGAATGTAGATGAAAACTGTAGCATAATATTTAAAAATAACTTAATGGAAATAAAGAAAATAGTATCATCTGAATTAGAAAGGCTCAGAAATGAGGTGATTAGAAAAAAAGGATGATAAGAAGAGAGATGGCAAGTGTTAAAATGGAATTTTTAGTAATGAAGACTAAACTAAAATAAACACAGGTCTTGGAAAGAGAGATGGAAAGTTATAGTACAGTAAGGGAAATGAGTGATAGAAGAAAGAAAACAAATAGTAACTTTAAAAGATGAAAATAATTCATAAAGAAAGAGACCTATTATGGCATCTCCACTTGATGATGCTCTGGACATCCTAGACTATACAAGAAGGCAAAATTAAATTCAATAAACAACTACTATAAAGATTGTAATGGAGGAAATAAAACAGTCGTTCACAAAAAAAAAACAGAAGTCATATATGTAGAAAATCCAGAAGAATCAACAGAGAAAATAATAAAATTTCTAAGGGAATTTGGTAAAATTGCAGGATATACAAGGACACTATACTGCATCAATATAATGTATTCCTATGTACCACAGAAAATAATTAAAAATAACTTTTTAATAATTAGGAAAAATATCTAATGAAAGATATGAATACACTCTAAAAGAAAATTATAAAACATTACTAAACGAAATTTAAAACCTAAATAACGGAAAGGAGACAGACTGATGCAGCAAGGGTGGCAAAATGTTAAAATTGGTGGATCTGCATTTTTTGGGGGGGGACGGTGTGTTGGAGTTCTCTGTATAGGATTTGCATCATAATTTGCAACTGTTCTGTAAGTCTGAAATTATTGCAAAATGAAAAGTTAAAAAAAAAAAAACACCACCACTATGAGATACCACTACAACCTCCTGTAGCGGACTAAGGAAAGCCAGCCTACTATACCAGGGGCCGGCACAGATGTGATGGAGCAACCCGTCACACGCTGCTGGTCAACCACAAATTGGAACAAGTCCTCTGAACAAATACCCTGTGCCCCAGCAACTCCATCAGCATGTATATGCCTTACCGAGATTTATATCCCATAGCTGGACGGAAACGCCGCATCCCCATGAGCCCACTCCTGGGTGTATCCTCAACTGAAACACGCACACACATGCCCCAAGTCCCACACAGGGATGCTCACAGCAGCAGCGATATCCGTAAGGGTCAAAAATCAGAACCACTGAAATGGCCATCAGCAGTTGCACTGATAAATGGTGATGCACTTCTCTAATGGAAGAAACTTCAGCCACAAAAAATGAATGAATTACTCTAATCCCAACATAAATAAATCACACAAACACTGATTCGAATGACAGGCAATACCACAAATGAGTACATACTGTGAGATTCCATCTAAATAAACTTCCAACAACAGGCAAAATGATCCATAAAGCTTGAAGTCAGAATAGTGATTTATTTTTAGGAAGGAGAGTTGGGGGTACGGGAGCAACAGAAGGGGGCAAGAAGGGCTATTCTGTGGTGATGGAGTGTTCAAAAAGCCAACCGGGAAATAAAGGCATATGAATATACATGGAACACGGAATACCTGGGAAAACTGAAACAGAACAGTCAACAGTGAGAAATACTCTTTAAGGTCTGAAAGTTAAAAGAACATCAAGGCAAAAACACTTATAAGGTAAATAAAATCATATCGGCATCAGACATACAGGAATAGTTTATGCCACAAATAAGTAACTTAATATATTCAGAAAAAGAAATGCGAACCCAGGAATTGTAGACAAAGTAACCAAGAAAATTAATGTAAATATTGCTTGACTCCATCTATATAAAATGTAAATATAAATAAATTTATAGAAATGAAAAAAAAGTGTTTGCTCTGACAGAAATAGATTAGTGGTCATGTAAGGCTAGAGAAGGATAGAGGGATTGAAAGGTGACTGCTAAGGGGTATGGCGCTTTCCTTTTTGGAGTAATGAAAATGTTCTAAAATTGGCTGTGGCGATGTATGTACAACACTGTGATTATACTAAAAGCCACTGATTGTACACTTTGGATGGATTGTATGGTATGTGAGTATATCTCAATAAAACAGTATAAAAATATATTAGTGCAAAGACCACAAGAAAAATGGGTAAGAACTTAGGGACAATAGCCCTACCCAGGAGAAAGCTACAGAATGAACTTCTGAAAGACCCACAGATGCTTCTGGATAGAGTGAGGGTAACCAATCAGTATATTTAACCGAGCCTAAATGATGAGGCTACAGGTGAAAAATAAAAAGTTGTATGATCCAGCAGTGTAGGTCAAATACAACTATCAAAAAATAGGAAGGGAAGGGAAAGAGTATACAGAGAATAAAATAATCTCATTGATTATCTTACTGGTATTGACCGGAAGTAAAAAGATGGTGCTTTAAATTAGAAGACAGGAAGAGCAAAGTAAAGGAGTTTCTATCAGTCACTGTTAGGAACCAATATACAGCATCAAAAAGAGAGCCTCAATTTTAAGAATCTACCTCAAAATACACCAGGGAAGGAAATATGTAAAATAAGCCTAAGATACCCTGTCAGGCCAAAAAACCAAGGAAGCTATCAAGGACTATTGGAGTTGTGTCAAAAAACACAGGAGCCAACTTTAAGGGGCTTCCACTGGCCAAAGATGGTGTAATTTCAGCATCAAAAAGAATAATGACCGCAATAGATTAAAATATATAAAAATCCTTGAGTTCACAATAATACATTTAAAAAAATGATTACTGATTACCTTTGGATCAGAATATTGTTTTGGGTAACAAAACAATATTCTGAAAATTGGTAAGTTAAAGGAAAGACTCAAGCATTTATCCTGCTGCTCCTATACAGACTGTATTTCAAAGTAACCTAAGGATTGATAAGGAAAAATTGTTCTGTTCAACCATAAGAAAATGATTAAATAAATTATGGTAAATACAGTTGATAGACTACGATAACACACAAATTTATGGTTATAAAGTTAATTGATCAGTAACAGACATAGATCTTTTCTTCATTCCAAGATGCACTAAAATGATATTTTTTAAAAAGTTAAAAATAATGAAAATGAGGCAGTCTGAAGACTAGAGAGTTCAACAAATTTCTAGGAAGAAAAAAATGCCACAGCAGAGAATCTAAACAAAATGGGGGGATCGGATAGAAAGGAGCCAATGTGCCCCGACGACACCGTGGTGCACAGGGCTCAAGGATGCTAGGCATGTGGGGGTGCTGAACGCCTAGACCCCAAGAAGAGGCTCCTTTTCCCACCCACCCACCCAGAACATCGAGCAGCTGGCTGTCGAAATCCCAGGCAGCAGATCCCAGGTTTCTTCAGCAGAAAAGCAGAAAAGTCACAGAGGAAAAAAAGCTTCTATGTTCTGGAAACTGCACCCTCTCCTACCACAGCCAGTAGCTGCTGATTTTTCATCCCCTCCCTCTAAAGCAGGCTCTCAGCCTTGGCACACTGGACATTTTAAAGCAAGATAAGTCTTTGGTGTCGGGAGCCATCCTATGCATGATAGAGTGTTCAGTGCATCTCTGCCACTACACACCAGGTGCCCGTAGCAGCTCCCTCCTCAAGGCTTGACAACCAAAACTGTCTCCAGTCCTGACAAAGGAATTGTAGCCACAATATACAAAGAACTCCTAAAATTCAATAATAAGAAAACAAACAGCTCAATTTAAAAATGGGCAAAGAGCTGGGCAGACATCTCACCAAACTAGACATACAGATGGCAAATAAGCACATGAGAAGACGCTCGGCATTATATATCACTAGAACTGCAAACTGAAACAAGGTAACACCACTACACATCTATTAGAATGGCTGCTATCCAAAATACAGAAAACATCAAATGCTAGTGAGGACACAAGGCAGCAAGGACTCTAATTCGTTGCTGATGGGAATGCAAAAAGGGACAGCCTCTTTGGGAGATAGCTGGGCAGTTTCTCACACAGCCAAACATAGGCTTACCATATGATACAGCAATCACATGCCTAGGTATTTACCCAAGGGAGTTGAAAATTTAAGTCCCCAAAAAACCTGCACGCAAATGTTTACAGCAGCTTTATTTATAATTGACAAAAATTGGAAGCAACCGAGATGCCCTTCAACAGGTGAATGAATAAACAATCATAAAAAGAAATGAGCTATCAAGTCACAAAAAGATATGAATGAAACTTAAATGCATATTGCTAAGTAAAAGAGGCCAGTCTGAAAAGGCTACATCCTATATGATTTCAACTATACGACATTGTGGAAAAGGCACGAGTATAATAGAGACAGTAAAAAGACCAGTGGTTGCTAAAGGTTCAGAGGGAGGGCTCAAAAGGTAGAGAGAGGTGAGTTTTAGGACAGTGAAGACTATTCTGTACGATAATGGAATGAGGGATACAGGACATTATACATGTGTCAAAACCCACAGACTTGTAAACGCAAAGAGTGAACTGTAGTATAAACTATGGACTTTAGCTAATAATACTCTATATTGGTTCATCAATAAACAATGTACCATACTAATTCAAGATGTTAATAATAGGTGGGGGGAGAGGCTAGGAACTCTGTACTCTCTGTACAATTTTTTTGTAAAGCTGAACTGTTCTGAAAATAGAGTTTATTGCTTAAAAAAAAAAAAAGCCATAGAACCTTGAGTCAGACCACTTGGATTCTAAGTCCACCTCCACCACTTAACTGTCTTATATAACTCAAGCAAATCAGTGCCTCATTCTTTATTCTTTACAATGAGAATAACAGTTGGAAATATCTTCTATGGTTGCAGGAAAAACAAAATGAGCTACTTAGAACTCTGAACATGAGCATGCATGGCACGCAGTAAACAATAAGTTTTTTTGCTTTGTTTGTTTAATTATCCTAAGATTCTATATTGTTTCCATGGAATAGAGTAGGATGCTATCAAAAAGGAACAGAAACCATAAAAAAATAGTTACTGAAATTAAAATTGATAGCAAATTAAAAAAAAAAATAAATAGGAAGATGGAAAGTAAACATTGAAGAAATATCTCAGGAAACAAAGGTAAAAGAAAAAAAATTAGACTACTGATCCAGAAGCACCAATATCCACCCAAAGGGACTTCCAGAGAGTTAAAAAAAATTAAAGAGCTGAGGGAAGGAAATTATCAAAGAAATAAGAGTTGAAGAACTCATGTCTCCAGACTGAAAAGGCCCATTGAATCCAACCCTTAATAAAGACTGGGGTGTCAGTGGAGAACCCCGATTCTAATGCTTATCATCGTGAAATGTCTCCTCAGCCCACTCTTACCTGGTTAATTCTAAAGCGGCGTTCAGATCTCACTTAACTAGCTCACTGGTCACTTCTTAAACAAAATGTCCTTAAAACCTGAATAGTCAAACATCCTACCCCCCCACCCATTACATACTCTAAGCACCTCAAACTTATCCAAATCTCAGTTATAATTTTATCCTTTAAGTGATTATTTAATTATTGAGTTCAAGAGTCACGTGGCCAAAGACATCCATGCCTGATTTTTAACATCACATCCCCATCACCTAGCACGATGTACAATAAACATTTAAAATACTTTTAATATGAATGAATCACATAATAAAATTACTGACTGCTTGGAAATTATTAATCATAAATACTTCTACCACAAAATTCTACACTCTGTAGATGACATAAGGAAAGTCTGCAAGTTTTTATACTGCCTTGGCCTGAATTTGGTTCTGATTTTAAGCCCATCAGTGAAAGAACTGACAAACTCCTCTCAGATTTCCTAAAGTAATGAGCACCATCTAGTGGGGGCACATAAAATTAAAACATATCTTGAGATATACAATTAATTAAGTTTACTAGGCACACAATAATTACCACCAAACATTTATTCAAATTCAAAGCCAATGATGCATATCGACTTTGTCAAGTAATAAGGACCAAATTTTGACCATCTGCATAATTTATAACATGCTAATTTAAATAAATGAAATTAATAATTTTATTTTAAAAGTTGGCAGTTAACAGCATTTAATTTAGCTTTTAAATGAATTAAACACAGTAAAGAAAATAACGAGAAAAAAGCTATAATGTTACTATACTTCCAAACTGCAAAAGAAAATGAAATTAAAACACTAATTGCCTATGAAAATATACAGTTGTGAAATATTAAAGGTCACTTTTTTTAACAAATGAGATCTCATTAGAAGCTGTGTGTGTATTTATGTTATACTTCAATATCGAAAGCCCTTGCTTGCTAAGCCAAAATTACCATGTGAAATATAGTAATAAAACAAGGAAATGTGAGCATAAAGTAGATATATATATCCTTCATTTTGCTAGTAATGAGAGAGAACATGAAATCAGAGAAGCTAAGGACTCGGGATGGCATACTCTAACGATATATTACACTGGAGCAATCAAATAGAATAGTGACACTTCATAACATATATGACCCTTTTCCAAGCCTTGCCACAGGTTTTCTATCAAGAAAGACAATGCAGTTACAAAGTTTGGATAATCAGAAAATGAACACTAACTTCTTACAGTGCAACTGTCAGATCAAAAAGCAATCACTTAAAAACAACTAACCCATTTGAACGTTAATAATTACATTTATTTTAACTTCTACATCACTGCTATATTTGAAAAATAAAATCAAAATATAACATAGTAAACTTAAAGATATTCTTAGGGTTAAATAGGTTGAACTTCCGCAGTAAACCACCCCGAACACCTGTGGTGTAGAGCAGCGACGGTTTGTTTTCTCACTCATGCTGTGCGTGCACTGCACGTCCTCTGGAAACTCAGCTCCACACCTGGGCGTGCCGGGACCCAGGTGGACCAGCATCTGGAACATCACCAGCGACTGCTGGAGGTGGAAGGGTGGGTAGATGCAGCAAACAGCCCACTGAGCCTTCAAGGCTTCTTCTGACAGTGCCACACGTCACTCCTGCTCACTTTTACTGACTAAAGTCACATGGCCATAACTAAGTTCAAGCAGCAGGAAAATCCAGTCCTCATGTGTCCAGGGATTTACGGCGGTTCAGGTAGTCGGACAGATATGTACGGGCGCACACCACAATACAGATCAATATTTAGATAGAACAAAATATCAAATATTTTTTGATTCAGAGTAGTTCACTTGAAATTAATTTTATTTGATAGGCACAAAAGCCTATAATCTACTTTTAGGTTTTTTTAATAATAAATTAAGTTTTCACTAATATCTTAGTTCAATGAAATACAATATTTCTTTTTAATGTTTTGAAATTTTTAAAAATAGTTAATTTGAAAACATTAAAGATTTCCCAAATATTTCATTTTAAAATGGAAAGAATTAGAAAACCAACACAATTCTCTCCTTTGATAAAATATTATTTCCCAAATACGATCACCAAAGGACACCCCTAATTCCTACTACCTCCTGACATGTAGAAAGATTAACAATAACTTCCATTTTAAATCAACTGTATTAAAAAATCTTCCTTCATTAACTGTCATCTATCTGTAACAAAGACAATGCCACTTAAGCATAACTCGAGTTGAAAGAAAAGTGACTTAAAAACAAACTCCATTAATCAAGCACTGATGAATAATCGTGATAATTCAATAAATGAACCCGATGGTACATGAGTACCTATTACTGTGCCCCACAGCGGCATCCGAGTATTTGTGAAATGAATGGAAAACAAACTGTGCAACAGAGCCTGGAAGGGAAGGTTTTCCAGTCTCGTTTAATGAAGCAATCTCTCTTGAATGCCTACGACACGTTTGGGCAATGTGGAATAGACAGGGATAAATTAAACAAGAGATCCTGCCCTAAAAGAACTTTACTCAATGAACAACTGTACCTATAATTGCAGTAGGCACTAAAAATACATCATACAGATGCTTACAACCAAATGGGAATATCAGATCAGTGCAAACAGCCCCAGAGGACCCCTCTGCAACTGGCATACAAAAATATAGCAGGCCTCAGACTTGGCTGGGGCTCCCCACCTTCCTACTCCCACATGCGCTCTCCGAAAGTCCCACTGAGCTGAGGATTTATATTGGAAAGCGGGTCTTTAAAGATGCTTTTGTCTTCTGCATTTAAGACAGAAAGAAGACTGTGTGTGTGTGTGTGTGTGTGTGTGTGTGTGTGTGTGTTTTAACATTCAGGAACAGTCGAGGGACCACAGACTAGAAGAAACTTACAACGCATATAAACAAAATCCAGTTATCAGAATGCATAAAGTATTATCAACAAGAAAAAGACCGCTAACCGAAGAGTAAAACCAGGCAGAGGCTATAAAAAGGCACAGAAAAGGAAACTGGACTGGCCCATAAACAGAAGTTCCACCTCTAATATTAGAATAAATGTAATGACAACAAGGAGATGGCATTTCAAACTAATCTAGTTTGTAAAAATTGGAGCCTAACAATTCCAAGTGTTGACATGGAGTGTGACATGGTGGCAGTGTAACACACTGTAATACACAAAGATGGTATTTACTGCATTGTTTCTGATAGTGAACTGGAGATAAAGGCAACTTCCAGAAGTAGGAATTTTGTACCTGCAGGAGCACTTTCAACACAAATGTCAATCAGCAGGAGAATAGAAAAATAATTTGTGATCTAGTCATAAGTCTGTATATGGTGATTACAACGAATTAGCGAGTTGTATTATAAATAACAAAATATTAAGCAAAAAAATAAGTTGCAGAAAGATGAATGTTTTAAGTATGATTTCTCCTATAAAAATTTTTAAAACATACAGAATATCTTGTGTGGTTTGTAGATAAAAATTCAAAATGGAGGTAATCTCTGCATGGCGAGGGAGGGAATGCGAGTAAGAAACGGACACTCAGGAGCTCCAACTAAAACTGAAATATCTTATTTCTTAAGCTGTTTGGTGAATAAATGAGTGTTCAATACACTGCTCTACGTTTTTACATGCCCAAAGTGTTTCATAACAGTTTGTAAATGAAGGAAAAGTTAGCAATCACATTGAACCAACTCAGAACTTTTCTGAGAATTACTAATCATATGCTATATTAATTTTCATTGTAATTTTAAGAACAAGGAAATAAAAAGACAAGAACAAGAGTTCATCAAGGCAATAGATAAACAGACAGATTTTTTTAGAACGATACAACAAATGTGTTAAAATGTTAAAATCATTAGGTCTGGATATCTGGTGAGGTAAACACCGGAGTTCTCTGTAGGGGTTTTGTATTACTTTTGCAACTGTCCTGCAAGTCTGAAGTTACAGCCAAATTTAAAGTTTAAGGAAAAAAGAAAAAAAAAAAAGTTTATCAAGGCAAGAAAATGTCGTTGTAGAAAACCAACAATGTAGCCAAAGAGATGTTGAAAAGAATGGTGCAAAAACCCTGGTCTGTAACATTGAATACGGATAATAAAAAGAGAGAAAGAAACTAGGAGGAGGATAATAATGATCATAAGGGCTTCCTGGGTACCAGATACTGTTTTAAGCATGTTTCATACATTAATTCACTTACTCCTCCCAACAACATACAAGAAATCTACTACTACCATTGCCCCCATTTTACAGAGGGAAAGCGAGGCGCTTTCTTAAGTAATAAGACAACCAGTGGCAGAGCTGGAATCTGAGTCCAGCCCCAAATTTCTACAGCCAGACGCCCCTGTGCAATGGGTTTGTGGGTGCAGAGAACAGTAGTCAGTACACCCCACTGCCCACGATTAAGGCAATTCAAAAGAGGTGACGAGACAAACACAGTGACAATGAAATGCAACGTGATGGAGCAGGGAGGCAGCGGAAGTCCCAACATAAGCTGAATGAACAGGGAGAGCAGCCTGGAGGGACAGGACTCCTCCCTTAAAAATCACCTTTCTCTCCTTCACCTGGACTCACTCTTGTTCATTTAAAGATTATGAACCGAGGGCCTGAAGTACCACAGTAAACTAAGAGAATATTATCCAGTCCACCCCAACAAATCAAGTCGAGTTTACAAAAGTACTCACATGTATGTGTATGTGTGAACACACACTATTCTGGATATTCTAGAAACACTGTTAAAAACACTGCTTAAATCCATTATGTGACATTCCGGAATTCACAGACCCGTTACAACTTTCTACACAGCCGAGAAATCCGTGCCCATTGCCTGCACTTGGCTGCCACATCACATCCCTCTCTGGGTGCCTCCTCCCGTGCGTCCCCAGCAGCCAGTCACTTCCAGGCTGACTCCCACCCGAAACACACTGTATTGTCTTGCATTGTGCACATCAGAAATTGGTGCTCAAATATCACAGGCTGAAATTATTACAGTTCAGCTGTGCACTTACTAAATAATTTTAATAAAGTGGAATAAAACCAGTATGTCCCTCAGCCAAAAGCACTGTAGAGGGCAAAACCTGTGATTTTTAAAATAGTTTTACTCTACATAAAAACAAACACTGGCAATTTATTTGCTGGCCATGATTCCACAATTATCTCTGGGAAAATGTACTTGGAGAACCAATTCAGGATGCCAGGACCACGCTGCCCAACACCGTCCTGAAACAGAAGGTGATGTGGCCACGACCAGGCTTTGTGCTCCAGCCTGGCCTCCGTGGGGAAGTGGAGAGGCCACAGCCTCCCTGGCTCCACCTCCCCACCCCCCCACCCTCCCAATGTATGAGCTGCCCTCAAGTCTAGGCAGGAAATTCCCCAAGCTGGCTTCTGGATGGTATGTAGATTCCCTTTTATTAAATTATGAATAAATGGAAATAAAAGACTACTGATCTGAAGCTAAGCATATCTGAATGGCCACCTAAATTTCACAGTAACTTTCAGAAGACATTGCTCAGCTGCATTAAATGCAGACACTGCAGGAAGACACAGCCTCTACTGCATTAAACGCAGACACTGCAAGAGGACACAGCCTCCACTGCATTAAACACAGACACTGCAGGACACAGCCTCCACTGCATTAAACACAGACACTGCAGGAGGACACAGCCTCCACTACATTAAACACAGACACTGCAGGAGGACACAGCCTCCACTGCATTAAATGCAACCACTGCAGGAAGACACAGCCTCTACTGCATTAAATGCAGACACTGCAGGAGGACACAGCCTCCACTACATTAAACGCAAACACTTCAGGAGGACACAGCCTCCACTGCATTAACGCAAACACTTCAGGAGGACACAGCCTCCACTGCATTAACGCAGACACTGCAGGAGGACACAGCCTCCACTGCATTAAATGCAGACACTGCAGGAGGACACAGCCTGTCAAGTATTCACAGCCTGCCTCCTATTCCATTCCTGAGCTCTGAGCAACTCTCGAGAAAGGGCTACAGATGGCCACTGTTTTGAGAGTATTACTTACAAAGGCAACACTTTTACTCAGAGTCTCGGGAATTCCTATCTTCAGCAGACTTTACATGTTTCTGCCTGAAAAAATGTAAACTATAACGTAAGAGAAAACTTTGTTTGGCTTCTCCTACAGAGCTGGCTGGATTGGCCAAGGAGCACTCCCAGCTGCCGACGCCCAGGTCTCCCCTCTCCCGGCCCAGGTGGTCAGGGGCTGTCGCGCGTCTGGCTGTCTCGTTTTCTTTTCCTCCCACCCACGGCCAATGGTATGTCAAAGGCAAGTAACACGACCTCCCCGCAGGGCCTGCTTCCTGAACTTACACCACTTCTTCCCTCCCCAAACAGCACAATCTGCTTCTGAAGAGCCCTACAGTGGTAAGGATCTTAGAAAATAGTCTTCAGCCTTGAATCTGATTTTCTACAATGTAAATATCACCTTTTCTCCCCGGCTAGCATGCTTTTCTCTGATTTGAGATTAAAGGAATAGTGGAAATGTAAAGTGTCTGAACAGAAAATACTTAATAGAAAGCACTGCTTTAATTATCTTTTCCTTTTAATGTATGCCTGTACCAATCATCCAAGAAACAGCTACATTCCTAACAAATCTGATGGCACTAATTATTAACAAAATTTCAATTACTGAAATTATAGATTATTGAAATTACAAATTAGTGAAAGATTTGCAAAGTAAATGTACAAAAATTAAGCCATTAAAAGACCACTATGAAGAAAGTGAAAAAGCAACCAGAAGAATATGTGCAAATCACATATCTGACAACAGACTTGTATCTAGGATATACAAAGAACTCCTACAACTCAGTAAAAAAAGGGCAGCCCAATTCAAAAACTGGTTGCAAAGAGAGACTTCCAGTTTCAGCTCCAACATGTAAAGAGCTTAGAAGCCATTACTCCCATCCTCACAACAATAAAAAAAACTGAACAAACTGAAAATCAATGACTTTTCTTAGATTTAGAAATTGAAGGCTTAGAGAATTGAAGGCATACGATATGAGGCCACAAACCAAAGAAGCCATAAATTCCTAGATAACACAAAAAGAAAAAATCCTCTTCCTATAGGTCCATCAATGCACATGCACATTCCTAAGCATGATAGCTATCTGTACTAAACTACTCCTGCTGCATATCAGTAACTTCAAAGAAACATATTTAATCTTGCAAATCCCAACTTTGATCTAGCTAGCCTTCCTTGTTCTTACCCCTTACCCTGTAACCTGTGGGTGGGGTAGAGCACTACACTGGATGACCGTCAGGCAGCCGCCCAGGACCACTTCCCAGTCTGTAAGTTCCCTAATACATTATTACTAGTTTGCTATATGAAGTGGCCTCCTTTATTTTTTGGTCTTAAGGGCCCATCAAACTTGGGCAGAACCTATTCTGTAGGCTCACAGCCAACAAAGCGCTAACCACCATTCCAAAATCTAGAGAGAGAGGTGAATCCAGAGAATCACAGCTGAGATCAGCTTTCTGGGAGCAAAAGGTACTAGAGCCAATAACTGTTAGAAACACGAAATTAACTGTGACTAACTGCTGGAGGCTGAGTGTGGACGAGCTTAAGAGTCAAAAACGCCTGGGGCCCATTCTTAGGGGAGTCCCCATAGTTTCGTGGGTTTTATCTCCAGGAAACTATGGGTTTGGTGAAGATTAGAGAAAAATCCCCTAGTGTTTCAGGCAAGGGAAGAGGAAAACTAACCATTGTGAATACATACACCCAGAACACTCTCCATAACAAAGGCCTGCCCTTTAAGGGAAACCACTTTACCACTGGGCGGAGGCAACCAGACAGCTCCAACCCTCTTTTATGTAGGGGGAGGAAAAAAAAAGGCTAAAAAATGTTTCTGAAGGTCACAACCCAGGGGCTCAGGGCCCACAAAAATCAGGTTTAATCATGCGATTATAGAACACTTTCCCTCCCCAACACCTTATCATCACAATAGCAAGGCCCCTGTATAATTAACAGTGGATTACAACTGAGAAACCTGCAAGACCCAGACTCTATTTTAAAAGGAGCTCTTAGGAAGCCCAAGGACAACTGGGAAGAAAACAAGGAAACTAGAGGAAAGCGAAGCCTTTAGCACCTATAGCTGCAGCAAACATTAAACACAGCCTAGCTCCCAGCCAGATTAACATACAACCTCACACTAAAAGCCTGACTACTTCAGCATCTATTACCAGATACATCATGTCCAGATTTCAAAAAAAAATTTCAAGGTATGCTGAAAGGCAAGAAAAACACAGTCCAAACAGACAAAGCAGATAGGATGCAGATTTTGGATTTTTTCAGGTGAAAAATCTAAAATAACTATGATTAAAATATTAAGGGCTTTAATGGAAAAAGTAGACAACATGCAGGAACAGATGGGTAAAGTAAGCAGACAACTCTAAGGAAGAATCAAAAAGAAATGCCAGAAATCAGAAAAACTGTAACAGAAATGAAGAACGCCTTTGACGAGTTGCATGAGTGGAGTGGACTTGGTTGAGGAAAGAATCAGGGAACATGAAGATATATCAACAGAAACAGAAAATAACAAATGAAAAAAAATGACAATAGAATATCAAAGAATTGTGGGACAATGACCAAAAGTATAACAAACGTAATGGGAATAGCAGGAGGAGAAAAAAAGAAAAGGAGAAATACTTGAAGCAACAATGGTGAGTTTTTCAAATTAAACGGCAGACACCAAACCACAGGTCCAGGAAACTTAGAGAACACCAAGCAGGATGAATACCAAAAAATGTACACCTAGGCATAACACATTCAAACTGCAGAAAACCAAAGACAAAAAGAAGCCAGGAAGGAAGGAAGGGAGGGAGGGAGGGAAGGAAGTAAGAAGTGAGGGAGGAAGGAAGGAAGGAAGGAAGGAAGAAAGAAAGAAAGAAAGAGAGAGGAAGAGCATCAGAGAAGAATAAATGTAAGTAAAATAAAATCTTTTCTTTTTCCTATTCATATTTATCAATAGACTGTCCATTCAGAGTAATAGCAACAACAAGGGACCGTAGGGTTATCGCTATCACAGAACGCTATAAGGAATGGGAGAGGGGAATTGGGAATACTCTGTTACAAAGGGCCTGCACTAGCCATGAAGTGATACACTGTTATTTAAAGTGATTAGTTGTAAATACAGACTGCAAGCTATAGGGAAATCAATATAAACCAATATAAAGAAAACTTTAAAGAAAAATTGATATAGTAAGACAGGAGATAAAATGCAATCTTACAAAATTCTCAATTAAAACTAGAGAAGGTAAGAAAAAAGATGCAAAAAGGGAAAAAGGACAAGCACAATACACACAAAACAGTTGTAAGCATGGTGAATATTAATCCAACTATATCAATAATCACTTTAATGTCAATGGTCTAAAAATACCAATTAAAAGACTGACAGAGTCAATAAAAAACACGATCCAACTGTATGTTGTTCATAAGTAACCCACTTTAAATATAAAAACACAGATGGAAGGTTAAAAGTAAAAGGATGGAGAAAAAGATACCATGCTAACACTAGCCAAAAGAAAGCTGGAGTAGCTGTATTGATTTCAGACAGAGCAGACTTCAGAATAAGGGAAATTGTCACAGATAAAAAGAGGCATGTCACATAATGATAAAGGAGTCAATTCTCCAAAAAGACATAAAAATCCTTACCATGTGGGCACCTAGCAACAGAATGTAAAATACAGGAGGCAAAAAGTAATACAACTACAAGGAGGAATGGAGAAATCCACTATAATACTTGGAGACGTCAGCACCCTCTGTCAGTAAAGGACAGTTCCAGCAGGCAAAAAATGAGTGAGTTAAAGTTGACCTGAATAGCTCTATCAATCAACTGCATATTATTAATATTTATAGAGGGATTCATCCAACAGCAGCAAAATACACATTCTTCTCTTCTCAAGCTCACACAGAATACTCACCAAGACAGACTACATTCTGAGACATAAAACATATCTTAAATTTAAAGTAGAAATCTTACAAAATATGCTCTCAGACAATGATTTAACTAGTTTACTAACTAGAAATCAACAACAGAAAGGTAGCTGGAAACTCCCAAAATATTTGGAGATTAAACACCACACTAATAACTAACACATGGGTCAAAAAAGACATCTCAAGAGAAATTTTTAAATATTTCAAACTAAGGTAAAATGACAATGCAATTTATCCAAATATGAGGGATGCAGAAAAAAGCAGTGCTTGAAGAGGAATTTGTAACATTTAAAATATATATTAGAAAAGAAATATCTAAATTAATAATCTAAGCTTCCATCATAGGAAAAAAGAGAATAATATAAATTAAAAGGCAAGCACAAGAAAATAAAGAATAAAAAATAGTGCATAAATCAATGAAATCGAAAACAGGAAAGCAAAAGAGAAAATCAATGAAACCAAAAGCTAGTTCTTTGAAAATATCAGTAAAATTCATAAACCTCTAGCCAGCCTAACCAACAATTTAAAAAAAAAGAGAGGAGACTTAAATTATCAAGTATCAGAATGAAAGAGGAGCCAACACTACTGATTCCATGAACATTCAAAGGATAATAAAGGAATCTTATGAACAATTCTATGCCCACAAATCTGAAAATTTAGACGACACAGACCAATTCCTTGAAAAACACAAACCAGGAAAACTCATGTAAAAACAGGTAAGCAGAAAAGATTGATCTCCATTAAGGAAATCTAATCAATAATTTAATTACTTTCCAAAAAAGAAAGCACCAGGCCCAGATGATTCACTGGTAAATTTAACCAAACATCTATGGAGAAAATGATAACAATTCTCTATAATCTCTTCCAGAATACATAAGCAGAAGTAACTCTTCCTAACTCATGAGGCCAGCTTTACTCCAACACTAAAAACAAACAAAGAATCACAAGAAAGGAAAACTCTCATGAACATAAGCATAAAAGTCCTCAACTAAATATTAGCATATCAAACCTGAGAGTGCATAAAAATAATTATACCCAATGTCCAAGCAGGATTTATTCCAGAAAAGCAAAGCTGGTTCAACATTCAAAAATCAATTCGTGTACACAACATCTTAATAATAGGCTGGTATTTGGGAATCCTGTACCTTAAGCATGATTATTCTCTAAACCCACAACTTGGCTAATAAAAATTTCAATTAAAATAAAATAATCAATTAATATAACCCAACACATCAATAGGCTACAGAAGGAAAGTAGTATGATCCTATCGATAGAGGCAGAAAAATCATGTGACAAAATCCAATGACCACGTTTATTCGAACATCATAATTACATGGAACTTTGAACAGGGAGTGAGATCTTGTTGATTTGCACAGGTTAGTGTGATGCCCCGATACATCCCAGAGTAATTTGGGCAGAGAATAAAAAACTATTTGCAAAGCCTCCTTGAGGCACTGGGGAAAAATGTGAAAATATTAAACTTTACCCTTGGAAATTCCTGATATTCTCGCAAGCATCAGGGACTACCCACTTAACACGTCAAGCCCTCGATTTTGGGGCTTGCCCTTATGAAACTCATTCCTGCAAAGGAGAAGCTAAGCCTACTTATAATTGTTCCTGAGAGTCTCCCTCAGAGAACCTCTTTTGTTGCTCAGATGTGGCCTCTCTCTCTAAGCCACTCGTCAGGTAAACTCACTGCTATCCCTGCTACATGGGACATGACTTTCAGGGGTGTAAATCTCCCTGGCAATGTGGGACATGACTCCCTGGCATCTTGGGACTGAGAAAGCCTTCTTGACAAAAAGGGTAAGAAAAATGAAACAAAATAAAGTTTCAGTGGCTGATATTTCAAATAGACTTGAGAAGTCATTCTGGAGGTTATTCTTATACATTCTATAGATATCCCTTTTTAGTTTTTAGTGTATTGGAATAGCTGGAAGGAAATACCTGAAATTGTCAAACTGCAACTCAATAGCCTTGATTCTTGAAGATGACTGTACAACTATATAGCTTATACGATGGGACTGTGGAATTGTGAAAACCTTGTGGCTCACACTCCCTTTATCCAGTGTATGGATAGATGAGTAAGCAAATAAAGACAAGAAATAAATAAATAATAGGTGGGGATAAGGAGTATGGGATGTTCTGGAGTTAAGTTGGTATCAATGCAAATGAAATTATTATAGATTTAGGGTATTAAATTTAAGCCAACGTAACCTCAAAGAAGTATCAGAATATACAAACTCATAGAGACAGAAAGTAGAGTACAGATAACCAGGGGTGGGGAGGAGGGGCCATGGGGAGTTAATGTAAAAGGAGTGTAGGGTTTCTCTTTGTAGTGAAGGGAAAGTTCTAGAAATGGATGGTGGTGAGGGAACTGCAACACTGTGAATGTGATTAATCTCACTGAACGATGTGCTTGGGAGGGTCTGGGAGAGCAAGATTTATGTCATGTATACATTTCCACAATTAAAAGAAAAAAGAAAGAACGAGAAACTAAAGAAATAATGACAAATGCAACATGATACTGGATGGGATCTAAGAATGGAGGAGAAAAGGCTCACAAGGACATTATTGGGACATAAGAAAAAAATAGGAATATAGAATATGTTTCATATGTTAAATTTCTTGACCTTGATAACTGCACTTATGGTGATTATATAAATGAATATTCTTGTTTGTAGAAAATGTACATGGAAGTATTATGTGTTCAAGAGTATGATGTGTGGAGGTGGGGCAAGACAGCAGACTGGTGAGCTGTATGTTTTAGTTACTCCTCCAGGAAAGTAGGTAGAAAGCCAGGAACTGCGTGGACTGGATACCACAGAGCAGTCTGACTTTGGGCATACTTCATGCAACACTCATGAAAACGTGGAACTGCTGAGATCAGCAAAATCTGTAAGTTTTTGCGGCCAGGGGACCCGCGCCCCTCCCTGCCAGGCTCAGTCCCGTGGGAGGAGGGGCTGTCAGCTCCGGGAAGGAGAAGGGAGAACTGCAGTGGCAGCCCTTATCGGAAACTCATTCTACTGATCCAAACTCCAACCACAGATAGACTGAGACCAGACACCAGAGAATCTGAGAGCAGCCAGCTCAGCAGAGAGAAGACAGGCATAGAAAAAAACAGCACGAAAAACTCCAAAATTAAAAGCGGAGGATTTTTGGAGTTCTGGTGAACATAGAAGGGAAGGGCACAGCTCAGGCCCTGAGGCTCATATGCAAATCCCAAAGAAAAGCTGATCTCTCTGCCCTGTGGACCTTTCCTTAATGTCCCTAATTGCTTTGTCTCTTAGCATTTCAATAACCCATTAGATCTGTGAGGAGGGCCCTTTTTTTTTTCTTTCTTTTAATCCTTTTTTCTTTTTCTAAAACAATTACTCTAAGAAGCCCAATACAGAAAGCTTCAAAGACTTGCAATTTCGGCAGGTCAAGACAAGAGAAGAACTAAGAGAGCTCTGAGACAAAAGGCAATAATCCAGTGGCTGAGAAAATTCACTAAACACCACAACTTCCCAAGAAAAGGGGGGCGTCCGCTCACAGCCATCATCCTGGTGGACAGGAAACACGCCTGCCCATCGCCAGCCCTATAGCCCAGAGCTGCCCCAGACAACCCAGTGGGACGGAAGTGCTTCAAATAACAGGCACACACCACAAAACTGGGCGTGGACATTAGCCTTCCCTGCAACCTCAGCTGATTGTCCCAGAGTTGGGAAGGTGGAGCAGTGTGAATTAACAAAGCCCCATTCAGCCATCATTTCAGCAGACTGGGAGCCTCCCTACACAGCCCAGCAGCCCAGAACCGCCCTGGGGGGACGGCACTCACCTGTGACATAGCACAGTCATCCCTCAACAGAGGACCAGGGGGTACACGGCCTGGAAGAGGGACCCACTTGCAAGTCTCAGGAGCCATACGCCAATACCAAGGACTTGTGGGTCAGTGGCAGAGAGAAACTGTGGCAGGACCGAACTGAAGGATTAGACTTATTGCAGCAGCTTTAAAACTCCAGGATCACCAGGGAGATTTGATTGTTAGAGCCACCCTCCCTCCCTGACCGCCCAGAAACACGCCCCATATACAGGGCGGGCAACACCAACTACACACGCAAGCTTGGCACACCAATTGGAACCCACAAGACTCACTCCCCCACTCACCACAAAGGCAAAGCAGGGGAGAACTGGCTTGTGGAGACCAGGTGGCTCGTGGATGCCACCTGCTGGTTAGTTACAGAAAGTGTACTCCAGGAAGCTGTAGATCTGATAAATTAGAGATAAGGACTTCAATTGGTCTACAAATCCTAAAATAACCCTAACAAGCCAAGCAAATGCCAAAAGGCCAAAAACAACAGAAAATTATAAAGTATATGAAAAAACCAGACGATATGGATAACCCAAGCCCAAGCACCCAAATCAAAAGACCAGAAGAGACACAACACCTAGAGCAGCTACTCAAAGAACTAAAGATGAACAATGAGACCATAATACGGGATAAAAAGGATATCAAGAAGACCCCAGAAGAGCATAAAGAAGACATTGCAAGATTAAATAAAAAAATAGATGATCTTATGGAAATTAAAGAAACTGTTGACCAAATCAAAAAGATTCTGGACACTCATAGTACAAGACTAGAGGAAGTTAAACAACAAATCAGTGACCTGGAAGATGACAGAATGGAAAATGAAAGCATAAAAGAAAGAATGGGGAAAAAAATTGAAAAAATCGAAACGGACCTCAGGGATATGACAGATAATATAAAATGTCCGAATATAAGACTCATTAGTGTTCCAGAAGGGGAATAAAAGGGTGAAGGTCTAGGAAGAATATTCAAAGAAATTGTTGGGGAAAACTTCCCAAATCTTCTAAACAACATAAATACACAAATCATAAATGCCCAGCGAACTCCAAATAGAATAAATCCAAATAAACCCACTCCGAGACATATTCTGATCATACTGTCAAACACGGAAGAGAAGGAGCGAGTTCTGAAAGCAGCAAGAGAAAAGCAATTCACCACATACAAAGGAAACAGCATAAGACTAAGTAGTGACTACTCAGCAGCCACCATGGAGGCAAGAAGGCAGTGGCACGATATATTTAAAATCCTGAGTGAGAAAAATTTCCAACCAAGAATACTTTATCCAGCCAAGCTCCCCTTCAAATTTGAGGGAGAGCTTAAATTTTTCATAGACAAACAAATGCTGAGAGAATTTGCTAACAAGAGGCCTGCCCTACTGGAGATACTCAAGGGAGCCCTACAGACAGAGAAACAAAGAAAGGACAGAGAGACTTGGAGAAAGGTTCAGTACTAAAGAGATTCAGTATGGGTACAATAAAGGATATTAATAGAGAGAGGGGAAAAATATATATGACAAACATAAACCAAAGGATAAGATGGCTGATTCAAGAAATGCCTTCACGGTTATAACGCTGAATGTAAATGGATTAAACTCCCCAATTAAAAGATATAGATTTGCAGAATGGATAAAAAGAATGAACCATCAATATGTTGCATACAAGAGACTCATCTTAGACACAGGGACACAAAGAAACTGAAAGTGAAAGGATGGAAAAAAATATTTCATGCAAGCTACAGCCAAAAGAAAGCAGGTGTAGCAATATTAATTTCAGATAAAATAGACTTTAAATGCAGAGATGTTTTGAGAGACAAAGAAGGCCACTACATATTAATAAAAGGGTCAATTCAACAAGAAGAAATAACAATCATAAATGTCTATGCACCCAATCAAGGTGCCACAAAATACATGAAAGAAACACTGGCAAAACTAAAGGAAGCAATTGATGTTTCCACAATAATTGTGGGAGACTTCAACACATCACTCTCTCCTATAGATAGATCAACCAGACAGAAGACCAATAAGGAAACTGAAAACCTAAACAATCTGATAAATGAATTAGATTTAACAGACATATACAGAACATTACCTCCCAAATCACCAGGATACACATACTTTTCTAGTGCTCATGGAACTTTCTCCAGAATAGATCATATGCTGGGACATAAAACAAGCGTCAATAAATTTAAAAAGACTGAAATTATTCACAGCACATTCTCTGACTACAATGGAATACAATTAGAAGTCAATAACCATCAGAGACTTAGAAAATTCACAAATACCTGGAGGTTAAACAACACACTCCTAAACAATCAGTGGGTTAAAGAAGAAATAGCAAGAGAAATTGCTAAATATATAGAGACAAATGAAAATGAGAACACAACATACCAAAACCTATGGGATGCAGCAAAAGCAGTGCTGACGCGGAAATTTATAGCACTAAATGCATATATTAAAAAGGAAGAAAGAGCCAAAATCAAAGAACTAATGGATCAACTGAAGAAGCTAGAAAATGAACAGCAAACCAATCCTAAACCAAGTAGAAGAAAAGAAATAACAAGGATTAAAGCAGAGATAAATGACATAGAGAACAAAAAAACAATAGAGAGGATAAATATCACCAAAAGTTGGTTCTTTGAGAAGATCAACAAGATTGACAAGCCCCTAGCTAGACTGACAAAATCAAAAAGAGAGAAGACCCATATAAACAAAATAATGAATGAAAAAGGTGACATAACTGCAGATCCTGAAGAAATTAAAAAAATTATAAGAGGATATTATGAACAACTGTATGGCAACAAACTGGATAATGTAGAGGAAATGGACAATTTCCTGGGAACATATGAACAACCTAGACTGACCAGACAAGAAATAGAAGACCTCAACCAACCCTTCACAAGCAGAGATCCAGTCAGTCATCAAAAAGCTTCCCACAAATAAATGCCCAGGGCCAGATGGCTTCACAGGGGAATTCTACCAAACTTTCCAGAAAGAACTGACACCAATCTTACTCAAACTCTTTCAAAACACTGAAGAAAATGAACACTACCTAACTCATTTTATGAAGCTAACATCAATCTAATACCAAAACCAGGCAAAGATGCTACAAAAAAGGAAAACTACCAGCCAATCTCCCTAAATATAGATGCAAAAATCCTCACCAAAATACTTGCAAATCGAATCCAAAGACACATTAAAAAAATCATACACCATGACCAAGTGGGGTTCATTCCAGGCATGCAAGGATGGTTCAACATAAGAAAATCAATCAATGTATTACAACACATTAAAAATTCGAAAGGGAAAAATCAAATGATCATCTCAATAGATGCTGAAAAAGCATTTGACAAAATCCAACATCCATTTTTGATAAAAACACTTCAAAAGTAGGAATTGAAGGAAACTTCCTCAATATGATAAAGAGCATATATGAAAAACCCACAGCCAGCATAGTACTCAATGGTGAGAGACTGAAAGCCCTCCCTCTAAGATCAGGAACAAGACATGGATGCCCACTGTCACCACTGTTATTCAACATTGTGCTGCACGTGCTAGCCAGGGCAATCCGGCAAGACAAAGAAATAAAAGGCATCCAAATTGGAAAAGAAGAAGTAAAACTGTCATTGTTTGCAGATGATATGATCTTATATCTAGAAAACCCTGAGAAATTGATGATACAGCTACTAGAGCTAATAAATTTAGCAAAGTAGCAGGATACAAGATCAATGCACATAAGTCAGTAATGTTTCTATATGCTAGAAATGAACAAACTGAAGAGACACTCAAGAAAAAGATACTATTTTCAATAGCAACTAAAAAAATCAAGTATCTAGGAATAAACTTAACCAAAGATGTAAAAGACCTATACAAAGAAAACTACATAACTCTACTAAAAGAAATAGAAGGGGACCTTAAAAGATGGAAAAATATTCCATGTTCATGGATAGGAAGGCTAAATGTCATTAAGATGTCAATTCTACCCAAACTCATCTACAGATTCAATGCAATCCCAATCAAAATTCCAACTACCTACTTTGCAGACTTGGAAAAGCTAGTTATCAAATTTATTTGGAAAGGGAAGATGCCTCGAATTGCTAAAGACACTCTAAAAAAGAAAAACGAAGTGGGAGGACTTACACTCCCTGACTTTGAAGCTTATTATAAAGCCACAGTTGTCAAAACAGCATGGTACTGGCACAAAGATAGACATATAGATCAATGGAATCGAATTGAGAATTCAGAGATAGACCCTCAGATCTATGGCCGACTGATCTTTGATAAGGCCCCCAAAGTCACTGAACTGAGTCATAATGGTCTTTTCAACAAATGGGGCTGGGAGAGTTGGATATCCATATCCAAAAGAATGAAAGAGGAACCCTACCTCACACCCTACACAAAAATTAACTCAAAATGGACCAAAGATCTCAATATTAAAGAAAGTACCATAAAACTCCTAGAAGATAATGTAGGAAATTATCTTCAAGACCTTGTATTAGGCAGCCACTTCCTAGACTTTACACCCAAAGCACAAGCAACAAAAGAAAAAATAGATAAATGGGAAGTCCTCAAGCTTAGAAGTTTCTGCACCTCAAAGGAATTTCTCAAAAAGGTAAAGAGGCAGCCAACTCAATGGGAAAAAAATTTTGGAAACCATGTATCTGACAAAAGACTGGTATCTTGCATATATAAAGAAATCCTACAACTCAATGACAATAGTACAGATAGCCCAATTATAAAATGGGCAAAAGATATGAAAAGACAGTTCTCTGAAGAGGAAATACAAATGGCCAAGAAACACATGAAAAAATGTTCAGCTTCACTAGCTATTAGAGATGCAAATTAAGACCACTATGAGATACCATCTCACACCAATTAGAATGGCTGCCATTAAACAAACAGGAAACTACAAATGCTGGAGAGGATGTGGAGAAATTGGAACTCTTATTCATTGTTGGCGGGACTGTATAGGTTCAGCCACTCTGGAAGTCAGTCTGGCAGTTCCTTAGAAACCTAGATATAGAGTTACCATTCGATCCAGCGATTGCACTTCTTGGTATATACCCGGAAGATCAGAAAGCAGTGACATGAACAGATATCTGCACGCCAATGTTCATAGCAGCATTATTCACAATTGCCAAGAGATGGAAACAACCCAAATGTCCTTCAACAGATGAGCGGATAAATAAAATGTGGCATATACACACGATGGAATACTACACAGCAGTAAGAAAGAACGATGTCGTGAAACATATGACAACATGGATGAACCTTGAAGACATAATGCTGAGCGAAATAAGCCAGGCACAAAAAGAGAAATATTACATGCTACCACTAATGTGAACTTTGAAAAATGTAAAACAAATGGTTTATAATGTAGAATGTGGGGGAACTAGCAATAGAGAGCAATTAAGGAAGGGGGAACAATAATCCAAGAAGAACAGATAAGCTATTTAACGTTCTAGGGATGCCCAGGAATGACTATGGTCTGTTAATTTCTGATGGATATAGTAGGAACAAGTTCACAGAAATGTTGCTATATTAGGTAACTTTCTTGGGGTAAAGTAGGAACATGCTGGAAGTAAAGCAGTTATCTTAGGTTAGTTGTCTTTTTCTTACTCCCTTGTTATGGTCTCTTTGAAATGTTCTTTTATTGTACGTTTTGCTTTTTTTTTTTTTTTAATTTTTTTTTTTTTCATACAGTTGATTTAAAAAAAAAAACAAGGAAAAAAATATGTAAAGCCCCCTTGAGGAGCCAGTGAAGAATGCAGGGGTATTGGCCTACCCCACCTCGATGGTTGCTAACATGACCACGGACATAGGGGACTGGTGGTTTGATGGGTTGAGCCCTCTACCATAGGTTTTACCCTTGGGAAGATGGTTGCTGCAAAGGAGAGGCTAGGCCTCCCTATAACTGTGCCTAAGAGCCTCCTCCCGAATGCCTCTTTGTTGCTCAGATGTGGCCCTCTCTCTCTAGCTAAGCCAACTTGAAAGGTGAAATCACTGCCCTCCCCACTACGTGGGATCAGACACCCAGGGGAGTGAATCTCCCTGGCAACGTGGAATATGACTCCTGGGGAGGAATGTAGACCTGGCATCATGGGACGGAGAACATCTTCTTGACCAAAAGGGGGCAATGAAAGGAAATGAAATAAGCCTCAGTGGCAGAGAGATTCTGAAAGGAGCCGAGAGGTCACTCTGGTGGGCACTCTTACGCACAATTTAGACAACCCTTTTTAGGTTCTAAAGAATTGGGGTAGTTGGTGGTGGATACCTGAAACTATCAAACTACAACCCAGAACCCATGAATCTCGAAGACAATTGTATAAAAATGTAGCTTATGAGGGGTGACAATGGGATTGGGTAAGCCATAAGGACCACACTCCACTTTGTCTAGTTTATGGATGGATGAGTAGAAAAATAGGGGAAGGAAACAAACAAACAGACAAAGGTACCTAGGGTTCTTTTTAACTTCAATTGCTCTTTTTCACTTAATTATTATTCTTGTTATTTTTGTGTGTGTGGTAATGAAGGTGTCAGGGATTGATTTTGGTGATGAATGTACAACGATGTAATGGTACTGTGAACAATCGAATGTACAATTTGTTTTGTATGACTGCGTGGTATGTGACTATATCTCAATAAAATGAAGATAAAAAAAAAAAGAGTATGATGTGTGCCACTGGCTCCAAAATGTTTAGAAGATAGATAGATAGATATAGTACACAGACAGACAGATTAGACATATAGATTAGATAAGAGGAGAGGGAGGAAAGGAAGGAAAAGAAGGAAGGTAGCAAAATGTTAAAATTTGTGGATCTTGGTGGATCTGGGTATCTGGCATCTGGAGGTATGTTGGAGTTCTCTGTGTGGGGTTTGTATTATTTGTGCAACTGTCCTGTAAGTTTGACATTATTTCAAAATAAAAAGTTAAAACTAAAAGTTTATATAGAAAGGCCAAAAAAAATTAAAATAAATAACCAAAACAATAACGAAGAAGAAAAAGCATCAGAAGACCAAAACTACTCAACTTTGGGACCCTCTACGAACCTACAATAAATCAAGAGAGCATGACATTGGTGAAAAAATAGACAAGTTGATTAATGGAACAGAATAAAGAACCCAGAAATGCACCCACACTTATTAATTCAACTGTTCTTTCACAAAGGAATATATACAAATGATGGAATATTATCCAGCATTCGAAAAGAACTATTAAGCTATGAAAATACATGGTTAGATGCATATTACTAATTGTATACTCTGTGAATGCTACTTATTGTAAAATTCAACTATATTAAATTGTGGAAAAGGCAAACCACAGGGAGTAAAACAGTCAATGGTCTGGGAGAAGGAAGGGTGAACAGGTGAAGCACAGGGGATTTTTAGGGCAGTGAAAACTATTTATGATAGTGTAATGGTGGATACAGGACATTATGCATTTGTCAAAACCCATAGAACTGTACAACCCAAAGAGTGAACCCTAATGTAAACTATGGACTTAGAGTTAAAAATAATGTATCAATATTGGTTCATTAATTGTAAGAAGTGTAGCAAACTAATGCAAGACGTTAATAATGGGGGGTGGGGGTGAGAGCGACAATGAGAACTCCCTGTACTACTGGCTCCAGTTTTTTTCTACCTATAAATCTAAAACTGTTTAAAAAATAAGGCCTATTAATTTTTTTTCTGTTCCTACCCTTCAGATATTTAATCATTGGCTTATAAAATGTTCATCAATGATCAATTAGAGGCAACCGCAGAAGCATATTCATTTACCCTAGAAGACCCCAAAATCACAGACTTCACATTCTATACCCCCACCAATAGCATTTCCAACACTGATCTCTCTAACTTGGCCACCAAATATCCAATAATTTGCCCAATCCCCTCAAAACACTATCCCTCACAGACATAGTAACTCATGATCCCAACCTCCCAAATGTCTGAATAAATGATTACTGCTGAGTTTATATTAAATACATTCTCCATCATGAAATTTCTGGATCTCCCCCAAGGGGTATCATCTCCCTAATCAAGATTTTTTCCTCTTCATGTTTTTATGACTTTTCCATCCTATTTCATGTTTTTGTGGTTATTCCTAAATTGAGTATTTTTTAGCACACTAAGGCTTGTTTTTCACTGAACGATAGGGCACAGTAATTATAGACCTAGTGTTTCATTCCTATGTAGTCCACTTATTTTGCTTAAAGGATAAACTACAACTTAAGGCACTCCTACACTGAGTACACAGAATTCTTCACATGAAATTTCTCTAGCTTGCTTATCAGTTAGAGCAGTAGATGAGGACTCTCCACTTCCATAAGATTTATGAGTTCTATCATATGATATATCAGCCCATCCACTAAGGGCTTTGCCACATAGATAACATTGGTACAGTTTCTTTCCTGTATGAATTTCCTTTATAGTAACTGAAATAGTATGGATGGTTAATGGCACTACCATATAGATTACCAACAGTACTTCTTTATTACATGAGTTCTTCTGATGCGTTTAAAGGTTAAAACTATGTCTGAATTCTCTTCCATGTTCAAAATACGTGTAGCATGAGTTTTAGCATGAGTTTTTTCATTCCATCTAAGGTCAGAATATTGACTGAAAGCTCTCCCACACTGATGACGCTCGTAGGGTTTCAATCAATTTTGAATAATTTCATATTGTCTAGAGTTAGAAAAATTAAGGTTTTCCTATACAGATTATATTCTCATGGCTTCTGTCCACTGTGCATTCTCTCACGTTGCCTGAGGGCAGAACTGTGAGGGAAAGATTTCCCACATAGACAACATTTATGGGGTTTCTCTCCAGTGTGAGTTCTCCCATCTCATCCAAGACCAGAATATTGACTGAAGGCTTTCCCACATACATGACATTTATTGGGGTTTCTGTCCGTGTGAGTTCTCTTATGTTCTCTTAGGATACGACAACAAATGAAATCCTATTAATTTTTAAAAATCAAATTTAAAAACAGCCAAAGGGTCTGAAAAGACATTTCTCCAAAGGAGATACACAAATGGCCAATAAGAACATGAAAAGCTACTCAACAAAATTTGTCAACAGGGAAATACAAATTGAAACCATGAGATACCAGACATACCTACTAGGATGGCTAGGATAAAAAAAACGATCATAACAGTTGCAGGTGAGGGTGTGGAGAAACTGAAACCCTGTTGGTAGGAAAGCAAAATGGGGCAGCCAATTTTGGAAATTGGCAGTTACTCAAAAAAGGTCAACATAGTTGCCATCTGACCCAGCAATTCCACTCCTTCGTATAGATCAAGTGAAAGGAAAACATAGGCCACACGAAAAAACTGATAAACAAATGATCACAGCAGCATTATTCTCAATAACCAAAAGGTAGAAACCATCCAAACGTCCACCAACTGATGAACAGATAAACAAAATGTGGTACATCCATACAATGGAATGTTACTTAAAGAAAGGACTAAAGCCCTGAAAAATGCTACAACATACTGACAACAGCATGCTAAGCGAAAGAAGCCAGTCACAAAAAATATCATTGATTCCATTTAGGTAAGATGTCCAGAATGGACAAATACATTATGACAGGAAGTAGATTAGTGGTTGGTTGGGCTGAAAGGAACAGAGTTTTGGAGAGTGATAGCTAATGGGTACAGGGTTTCTTTATAAGGTGATGAATATGTTCTAATATTGATTGTGGTAATGGACGCACAACTCTGACTATACTAAAAACCACTGAAATATACATTTTAAATAGCTGAATTATATGTATGGCATGTATGTATGGTATGATACATATGCCTCAACGAGGCTGTTACAGAATAAAAAGAAAAAAGACCATCTAAATTGAGGACTCCCAAATAGGGTGCCAAATTCAGCAAATTAAACTACAAATATTACATGGGTCATCCTTATAGTAAAAAAATTATTCACTGTTCATCTGAAATTCAAATTTACCTGGGCTTCGGTATTTTACCTCACAGCCCTATTCCCAAATCTATTATTTCCAATCTAAATCTTAATTGTCTTCATTTGAAGCCCTGTGTATCCAATTGTATAATAGCCAGCTCTATTTGGCTTCCCCCCGAATATCAAGCAAACATCCAAAACTAAACTAAAATCACCTCCCTCTTCCTCTGGGGACATAATGAAAATGTCTAAAACTTGGTACCCTGGGGCCTGCACAGGTCTCCTGCAGCCCCTTCCTGACCGCAATGGCATAAATACTTCAGTTGTTGGATCTCTGGGTCACGGGGTAGAGAGACAGGTGCCAGGGTAGCAGCTCAGAACAACTATTATTTACCAACTGATAGGGAGGAATTTCAGTATGTTAATAAAATAAGCAGCTGACTATCAGCCTGCATCTCCCAAAACTAAAATCAGCTCCCCTCTCCCCATCCTTCGCCACCATCTCTTTGACTGGAAATCTTGGGTCCCATCCAATCGCCCCAGTACCCCCATTTACTTCTAAAAGGAAAATCTGCTGTCCCCACCCTCCTGCTCTGAACCTCTCAACACAGTGGTTCCCAGTGTTAGGATAAACTCTGTACACTTTGATGAAATTTACAGAGTCTGTCGAGAACCCATCCCTGCCTGTCCTTCTCGGCACACTTTGCGCTGCTCTCCATGCCCTTCCTTACTTCACACACCAGCCTGAGGAGCCGGTCTCCATCCTAAAGGTTCTGCGCACCCACTCTGCGCCAGGTGTTTGCACATGTTATTCCTTCTGCCTGTGAGAATAAAATTAAGTTTAGCTTTCACACACAATAGGTGTGCCTTGCAGGGTGGGGCAGTTAAGAAATTGGCAGAAGGTTAAAAAGACAAACTGTAATCCACAGTCAGTCCCCCTGCTTATCCGCCCACTATCGACTATCCTTGCAAGGTGGAGACTTGGGGTAGAGGTTCCCAAAATAGCCTCACAACTTGTTACCAAACTAGCCCAGACTGGCTTTAAAGAGGCCTGGGCATAACTATTAAAGTCAGGGATGGGGATTTGTTCCAATGTTCCTAATGTCGCAAATTTGCCCGGGAAACATATTTCAAATGTTTCCAATTTGGGCGGGCTGCATGTTTCAAATTTGCGCAGGCTAGTTAGGCTTGTCCAATAGAATGTAACCTCTGGAGTATCCAGCCAATGGAGAAACAGGGGAGATACTTGCAGTTAGGTTTAGAAAATAAATACTGCTAAATCTATTGTTCTGCGCACCAACCCCCACATTTTGATTGGGTGCCTGTTCTTGCAAAATCGTGAATAAATTCTTTTCTTCTCCACAATCGGGTGAGCGTTTATTCCTTTTTAGGAATAGTGCTTGTTTCTCACATGCCTAGCCCCACCCCCCCACCCCTTCATAAGTGCTCACCTCGGCAAATCCTATTCAGCATTCAGATTTTAGCCAAGGTTCCACTCCCCAAGGCCAGCTCCGAGTACGGCACCTTGGGCCCTTCATAAGATGCTCTAAACGTGACCTCGTTCCCTCACCCATAGCCCTGTGGGAGACTGGAGGCTCCACAAGGCAAGGGACTCTGCCTGTCCTGTTGGAAAAGGTGGTCCCATTGGAACACAAAGTATCCGGCATACAGTAAGCACTCGACAAATACAGGTTGAATGAAATCAATCAATATTCGAAAGCCGAAAGTATGCAACTGAATGACACAAGGGTCTACCTGGGCATTGCTCACTACTCCTTTAAGACTGCAATCCCAGAAACACGCGCACTAATTCAATCATAGCCAGTAAATTTTCTCGAAAACGTCGATCTGAGTTTTGTTGAAATATTTCAGAATCACAAAAGGCTAAAATCCAGATTGCTACTTTTTCTTGTTCTGTCCCCTGTACATATGCAGCTATTTAAGTGGGTAGTAAAAACATGTGTGACTATTTAAAAGTTGTTACCAATTTTTATCCTGGACAGCCAACAAAACTGTGAAATGGGAACAAAAATTTCTTAAAGAAACAACTCTCAATCTTATTTACAAGAAATACAAACTTTAAGGAAATCTTTATGCCAATCTTGTTCTAAAATGAATTTAAACCACATTACAAAAATACACACAACTAAATAAAATTTAAAGCGAAGAAACCTCAATAGAGAAAAAACAAGGGTATAAGATAAACCTAGAAATGAAGTTAGGACACAAAATATATGCTTCATGGGCCTATATATCTACAAGAAATGAGTCAAAACTCAAAAATATGGCTCAAAGGTCACTGCTGGTCTGTCACGTTCACTCAAGCAGGTGAATTCTGATGTCCTTGTCTGGCCACCCCTCATCTGTGATATTTCCATCCTTAAACATGCTATTTCCCAGGTTTTCTAATACTTCTAAAATCTCATGACCACATTTTTTATTAATCATCTTTAACTTTTCAATTTATAAATTTTTCTCTTAAGAAACATCCTCAGCTAACACCCATGGGCCCATCGTGCTTCTTTCCCAGTGCCCAGCTCCCGGCCCACACTCCTGCCAGCATCTGGCTCAATGTCCCCAGGTGGCTGCCCCGTAGCTGCCACCAGACTGTGGTGCCCAAACGGCCACCTCCTAGGTACATTCTATAGTAGATAAAAAGTGAGTCATTTTTTTCCCTTCCTATTTTTTTTTCCTCTGCACAAAATAAGATGACAACTATGAACATTTCATGCTAGATTAAAATCAAGTTTCATATTCGTCCCGTTCTAAACCATAAGCCAACAGCTTCAACTGCGGGCAAAAGAGCGTAAAACCTAAGCACATTTTGATTCACTCTAAAACAAACCTTTCAAACACATTCCTTTTGCTCTACCAAGATTTATGTACAATAGCTGACAGCCTTTATCATCCACACTGAAATAGAGGTTCTTGGAATACAGTTAGGTGGTTTGATCCAGTTGTTTAAAGCTACACTCCCAGGAGCTCGCCCCTAGAGTCATTTGTGGCTTTCCTATTTGAAAACTAATAGGATGGGTCAAAGGGCACACTGGAGGGCTGCATGTGATAAAAGTTCGGGGGGGAACCCTTAAGAAATTGAGAACGCACTAGCATTGCATAACAAAACTAATGGTAAAAATACATTTTATAGTAATTACTGAAAAACATTACCATTAGTACCAAAGTTATTGTGCTATTTAAAGAGTGGCAACATCAAGTTATGAGCGTTACTGTTTTTATGAAACCAGATACCAATATCCTCCAGGATGCTCCTAAGTACTTACTATTGACAGATTTTGAAAAAACTCAAAAGCCAGTGTAACTAAGAATTTTTTTTATACATTAGTTTCTTTTTTTCTTTTAATAGAAATAACCTTGTCTTTAACGACTTTTTGGTCCTTCACATACTGTGATAATTAACTTTTTCCTCAATACTGAATAATAATGCTGACTTATATTTGCCTAACCTATATAACTACCAAAGAACTTAGATTTTCACCATGTCATTTGAAACTCACAACAACCTCATCATCAGGTATTACAATTTCCATTTTATAAGTTAGGCAACTGAGGTGCTAGCCAAGTTATAAATAAATACAAGCCTGACTCCACTGTTTAGGGGCACATTTATTTATTGAGCAAGAGGCAATAATGCCACTTTGGATAGATTTTATGCCTTCTATCAAAAGATCAAATCACTCTAAATTTGTAGCTGTTGAACTTCATCCATTCAACACAGAATATTTTTATGATTGTCTCACTACATCACAAACTTACATACAATCAAAGACCATTTAACAAATCCCAAGAGGGCAACCAAACTATCTAAAATTACTCATAATACCAAGCTACCTTGCCAATTACATTGTTATTTGAAAAAATAAAAATAATAAACAAAGCATTATAATCTTGAAATGGATCGCAAGGAAAATGTCACATAACACTTTGCTTCTAGAAAACTGCCACTGCTTAAGGCACACAAATTTCAATAAATCTGACAACAATAAAAAATGTAGTAAGAATTCTTCTGTTCCATGAGGCAACTACAACTCAGAAGTTGCTCATTATCAAACATTATATGTTAATTAAAAGCCTCTTATCATGGCAGGCAACCATAACAAATTTTGCTACATGCAAATACTACCCAGGCAGACTCAGAAGACCTCTAAATCTCTTTCAGCTTGAGTTAAATGGCAGAAAGTGCACTTCATATTTCCAGAAGCAAGAGTGGCGTATTTTCCAGTAAGTTCCTTGTTCTCATTTTCCTATTTTAAGAGTTCGGAACACTTCCAACATTGCTCTATGGCTAGATCTGATTTCTGGTGGCTGATTATTTTCACGGCATGATGCTTTTACTAAAATTCTCCCAAAACTGTTTTTGCTCATATTTTACTCCAATGTATTTATATACAAAATATAATTTCAATGCCAATAAAAAGAAAAAAGCCAATAAAAGAGAGAGCTTACTCGAATTTCAGTTGACTTTGTTAAAGGAAATTATTTTAAATTAATGTGGCTACTGAACTGCTGCCATCCTTGACCTCAGAAAATACATTCCTCCTCATTTTTGCTGTGAACGTTTATTTATTTAAGTCAAATTCCACCTCATGGATGTGGATTATAAAGAACTCTAAACCTTCCTGCTACTATTTCACATTCTTTTTCTAAACAAGGACAAGCACATGTTTGCGGCATAAGTGTACACGGCCAGATCACCACAATTAAGTGAAATCATCGACGTATTTTTGGTAGAATCTTTAACAATGTCCACTCCCATCTGTGAAATGAAACAAGGCTGTTTTGTTTTCAGAGAGCAACATATGTACTTTTCCGTACGTTTTTTGCAAAGAGAACCTGACATCGGCCAGATTTACCTTCACCAGTGAATGCAGACTCTTTTCACCAAACACATCCCAGAGAAAGCTCAGGTCTTCCTGGCTGTCCACATGTGGCTGCAGCTGGGCTGGCAGGGCAGCCAACAGCTCGTACAGACCTATAAAATGAAAATAAAACACAAAGCGTAATCTTAGAGTGATCTCATTAATTTCGCTTAAGGTGTGTGTAAATGACAGCCTGGAACATGTCGTTTTTACTAGATTTGTATTCCGGGCCATCAAATTAAACCTTCTCCAAAGCAGCAAAAGAAGCTTTCTGACATTTTAATTCCAAAGCAATACACATCAAGAAGCTAGCTTTCACGTTTCACAGTGGTCAACGTTCTGCAGTCATCCAAGTTTACTTAACCCTAGACAGAAAATGAGTTCAAGTCTTCAAAAAAGAAGAAAAGGCATACGCTCCTTTCCTTAATCATTATTACAGCTCCCTCAACATCAGCCAAAGAGTGAAATGAGTCATGAATAGGAAAAACTTCCTTAGAAGAGCAGAAAATTGATAGAGTGGTCCATTAAAAAGGTTCTGTGGTTTCCAAATAGTTCCTAATAATATATGGCTTCAAAAACATTTGCATTATCTAACATCCAAAATAAAGTTCTAAGAAGTAAGACAAAATAAACCATACATGGTGCTGTGGTATTGCAGTTAACCATTAAACAAACAAAAAAAAAAAACTAAGAAGTTAGTTTGAGTCTGCCTCGGATGTCTGGCTGTGTGAAGTTTATCCAGCACCCTCTGAATGAGTTCCAGTAACAGGCCCAGGTTCCCCGCGGCACTCCACACGAGAAACCTCCCTCGCACAGACAGCAGTGCAGCGTTGCACGGTAGTGTCTGCATAAACCATCCCTGTCCCGCAGAGGCCCTGCTGTCCAAGAACGCTGCCCGGGGCCTGCCCAACACTCCTCAGGGAGGTGACCTGGCATTCAGCAGTATCGACTCCTAGTACAGGTTCTGCTTTCCAGAGGGACTACATGAGGTCAAAAAGACAAAATGCCTTTTATTCCTGTCCGCTGTCTACAAAAACACCAAGGACTCATGGGATCTCCAGCACACGGGGCTGTAGTTATTTTTAGCCTGAATAGGTGCTGCTGTTTGTCACAGGGGCTGCTTCACAAGGCACTCCACTATTCTTTGCTAGTGGAGTAAGTTATGGGCTACTGATTACTATATTATCTTCCTACAGTAAAATAATATCTTATGAAGCAGTGATAATTCACACCCAAATGCATCAGGTCCCACGTTGAAAGTCAGATGTCTAACTGGGGAGGTGTGATTAAATTCAAACATTCCCGAGGCTTTATTGAGTTTTGGGCAAGAATGCTAAATACATTAGTGTTCTAGTTTGCTAATGCTGACAGAATGCAAAACACCAGAGATGGATTGGCTTTTATAAAGGGGGTTTATTTGGTTACACAGTTACAGTCTTAAGGCCATAAAGTGTCCAACGTACACATCAGCAATCGGGTACCTTCACTGGAGGATGGCCAATGGTGTCCGGAGAACCTCTGTTAGCTGGGAAGGCACATGGCTGGTGTCTGCTCCAAAGTTCTGGTTTCAAAATGGTTTTCTCCCAGGACATTCCTCTCTAGGCTGCAGTTCCTCAAAAATGCCACTCTTAGTTGCACTTGGGATATTTGTCCTCTTTCAGCTTCTCTGGAGCAAGAGTCTGCTTTCAATGGCCGTTTTCAAACTGTCTCTCATCTGCAGCTCCTGTGCTTTCTTCAAAGTGTCCCTCTTGGTTGTAGCTCCTCTTCATAATGTCACTCACAGCTGCACCGGGTTCCTTCTGTTTGTCAGCTCATTTATATGGCTCCACTGATCAAGGCCCACCCTAAATGGGTGGGGCCACGCCTCCATGGAAATATCCAATCAGAGCATCTCCAAAGAAACACTCAAAGAAATCTAATCAAAACTGATAACATCTGCCCACACAAGATTACATCGAAGATAATGGCGTTTGGGGGACACAATACATTCAAACTGGCATAACTAGGAAAAAAAAATTCTCCCAATTATATGGCATTATATTGTGTTGTTATTATATTGTAACATATGTTCTATTCTAAGTATTCTTCATGTTTGCATTTATTCCCCTAAAACACTGGCATTGTGCCTAAACCAACTCTTATTTACTATTTAGTAAAACTATTTTTAAGGTATCTCAACCTATATAATTCTGTGGTTCTCATTTTATATATTTTTGAAGTAATCAACAATTGCCAGTATCAGTGGTTAAGGTTAGAGGTTCAAAACTGTCAAAGAGACAGATGTTTACTTCCCCAGCCCTATCCATGGAGCATGTTACCTCTACTAAGAAATAGGGCGCGTAAACAACTATCTGGGAAGCAACTAAGATGATGACATAACAAGAAATCACCTAAGAGAGAAATCCTCTTGCTCCTTTCTCTCCTTCCAGGGGACATAACTCATAACTCATGTGTTTTACTAGGGAAGCCACTGAAAGTATCTAAAAAGATGGTGTAATTGCATTGCTTTGTTACTGATTTCAGGAGTTATCAAAATAAGTACCTAGTTGTTGGCAATACGGCTTAAAGTTTAATCAATGACACTAACTCAACTGTAATGTAATTCATGTGGTAGAGTTAGTCACTGAGGAGGTTAAATGAGCTAGTACATTAGAGCAGTGTGCTTCACATGTGACTCAGTAACTCAGTAAATTTCAACCTCTGTTGTTATTAATATCATTATTATTACTGAAAAACCAAAAGTTTGGATCAAAAAGCTCCAGGTTCAAGCCCCAGGTCTACACTTTCAGCAAGCCATGTGACTTCTCTGAGTCTCGTCTTCCCTACGTGCTTATAGATAAATGATAATCTATACATGTGGTAAGAGTGCCGGGAACTAAGTCCACTAACATAGACACGCATGCACACAAATGAGTGCGTGGGACACTGGTGAAATCTAAATGAGGTCAATGGATTATACCCATGTCAATTTCCCAAATGCAATGTTGTACTACAGTTAGGCAAGATGTTACCACTGGAGGAAACCAGTGACAGGGACATGGGATCGTTCTCTATTATTTCTTACAACTGTATGTGGATCTACAAATACCTAGCAATGAAAAGCTAAAACAAAAAGAAAGTGTGGTAAGTATCAAAATGGAAGAATTCGAAGAAAAAAAAAATTACCAGGCATTTCCTGGCCCCATGGTTGGCACAGAGTGGGCACTCGCTAAAAATTAACCTTCTCCCTCTGTTGATACACCTCCCTCTAGAATGAAACTGCCTTTTCAGCATGGTGGCTCAAAGTCAACCTCATGGCTCTACATTCCAACCGAACACAATACCATACTTGGAAATAAAACTACCCTGGACTTTTACATATGGAAAGTGTTAACTTGACCAAAATACTGCCAACTTTTGGTGGGAATAAGCCATATAATTTTAAAAATTTTTTTTAAATAATAATAATTTCTCTGTTAACAGAATCTCATAAACCCGAGTTTTCTGTTTTCCACTAACTTTATGCAATCCTAATTTTTATGCTACTCCAGTTTGGCACTCTAGTGACAGCACCCGTCACTTCTGTTCAGTTACCACATCTGGTAACCAGGGACCAAAGCCAGAAGAGACAGGACAGTGGCAAATAGAGATCAAAGAGATGGTTAAAAGGGCTATGAAGCCAGAGCAGAGTGTGGGCTCAATGCAGATGATGCTGATGACCACTTCCACACACACAAATCACACCGGCCCTGGAAACCATCTCTGTCCATGCATAAAACTGGGCCTGGATTTTAACCGATGCTTTAAATATGCTCTGTGCAGTTCCTCCAGTTTCAATAGCAAAGAATGAAATCCAAATGCATCTGGTCCTTGAGATTCGGAAGGCACACAATGAGAGTTTAACTAGCAAGGGATATCTTTTAAAACTTTTACCTCAATCTGCTTGTCACTGAGCAAGAACTGGAACAATGACGGTTACCAAATAGTCCCCTGTAGTTGTTCAAGCTCCTGAGTGCTTCATTCCAATAAACATTTATGGAACCTATGTACCAAGCACTATTCAAGGTGCTAAAGGTATAAGACAAACCGACATCTTGCCCGTCCGCAAGAGCTGACTGTGAAGAAGACAACCACAGGCAATGGTCAATGCGGTGCTGCGTGGGAGCGCTGTGGGGAAAGCGAGGGGAGTGGTGAGTCCTTCCAGGGGAGGAAGAAGACGTCAGAGGACAGGATGGGGTTTTTAAAGATATGACCCTAAGAATCAACATTCACGGAGTTCTCATATTCAGAGTTCTAAGAGTTCTACGCTGGAACATAAGAGCAGCATGCTAGTTACCAGGACATAACAAAGTACAAAAGTGCCACTACCTCTGCCCCCAGAGATCTTACAATCTTCTATGAGACAGAATACATACACATGCCCAAACATAAGGCAGTCCTAAATATAAGGGATCCCCTATTTTCCCAAGAAAAGATCCAGAAACATATTTTCCTCAGAGGGAAATAATAAATGATTAGGCTGCCAATGAAATATTCAAATGTCTAATTAATTTTTAGGGATGTTGATAAAATCCTTAAGTCTGCTTGTAATATTTAAATTATAATATACCTAGACATACATGCTTTAAGTTACCTATTAGGCAAAATACATTATTTTAGATATGTGGTTTTTTGCCCACTTGTACATTTCATGGAACTATTTTATTCAAACTCTTCATGACTTCCTCATCACTAGGATCCCTTTTTGAATCAGAGTAGATCATTTTCACTTCTAGATCACTTGTTTGAACATGTGTGGGATGCTATCACTGGAAATCTGAGTAAAGCTGGTTTGTTTTTCATTTGTCCTATTAGTGGTACATTTTTGATCTCCAAAACACAACCACTGATCTACTCTTTAAATCATTGTTAACATTTGCAATTACGAGGTCGTGACCCATCTCCCAAGTAATAGTAACTAAGTCTGGTTTAAACTTCTTTGCTTCCTTTTTTTAAAAGGAAATTCTTTCAACTAACCTCTAAAACTGTCCCCAAAAAATCATGAATAAATGTGCTTCTCCAAGAATACTTTTCTGTGTTAATGAAATAATCGAGAGAGCACCCTATGTAAGATTTTGCAAGGACATGAACATAAGGCAGCTCTCTCTTCTCTGAGAGATAATTTTGAGGGGAAAAGATCCTCACCTTATATTTGGGTACATATGATAAAAGATGCTGTCAAGGGTGTATGTGGGGTGAGAGGTTTCAATAAAATTATATTTTAAAACGTTCCAGGGGAGGAGAAGCAATGCTTTAATTAATATATTATTAATATATTTTATATACTTGAGAAAAAACAAAACAACAACTAATATACATTTAGGAAAGAACTAAACTATGCCAAGGATCAGATGACTAGTATGTGCTCTAAGAACTGTGGCAACTCAAAAGAGAGAGCAACATAACAGTGAGAGAAGGCTAAACTGGGCTGGCAGGACGTGGACTAAGAGCAAAGGACCCAGCTCAAACTTCACAGGGCAGGCAAGGAAGTAAATGGATCTGGAGCTGAGAGGCAACAAAAGGTAACAGGCTCAAGCTTCTATGTATAGGCATGGGTGTGTGGGTGTGGGTGTTATTTGTGGGGGAGAGGGAGGCTGTCTTTCTGGTTTAATTTTGGTGTTGTTTCCTACTGCTTGGCACTGGAGACACAATGAAAAATATTTAATGAGTGATTAGTGGGAGGTAAGTTTTACATATATGGGTTTAAAAGGGAAATACTACCCTATCAAAGGCTTGTATTTACAATGTTTGCTTATTTTAACAGTATGCTATGCCTGGATCCGAAAGCTCAGTTAGAGGATGTTAATTAAGTCAAACTTCAAAGTTCAGCAGAAGACAAATGAAGAATCCTCTTTCCTCTTAAAAGAACCTTCTTTTAACCTCAACCTCCTCAAACACTGATGGTAATTGTTACAAAAGGGGAGAGAGTACACCCATGCTCTTAGCAGTGTTATCCACAATAGCCAAAAGGTGGAAGAAACCCAAATGTCCATCAGCAGACAAATAAACAAAATGTGGTCCGTGCACATGATGGAATATTACTCAGCTGCAAAAAGGAATGAAGTTCTGAAACATGCCACCACAGGGAAGAGACTTAAAGACATCAAGATGAGTGAGACACAAACGGACGGATGTTGTATGATTCCACTTATATGAAATAGCTTGTAGATGCAAACCCACAGAAACAGAAAGGAGAATACAGGTTAGCAGGGGCAGGGGACAAGGGAAATGGGGAGTTAATGCATAAGGGCTCTAGGGCTTCTGTTTGGGGTGATGGGAAAGTTCTGGTAATCAATGATGGAGAGGGCAGCACAGCATCGTGAACGTGATTAATCCCACTGAACGCTGTGTTTGGGAGTGGGTGAGACGGGAAAGTTTGTGTTATATATACATATGTCTCCACAATTTAAAAAAATAATGAGCAACTGAAAGGACAATCATGACTAAATGTAATACACTGTCCTGGATGGGATTATCAAGGGAGGAGAAAAGGCTCAAAAGGACATTATTGGGATATATGAAAAAAAGTGGAACATAAGACTATAAGCTTTATGTCAATATTAAATTTCTTGAACTGGATAACTGTATTTAAGGTGGCTACATAAGTGAATATTCTGGATCATAGGAAATGTACACAGAAGTGTTATGTGTTCAAGGGACATGATATGTACAACCTAACGCAAAAGTTCAGAAGATACATACGTACATACATACACACACACACAGATAATAAAATGGTATGGCAAATACGGCAAAGGGTTAAAAATGGTGCATCTGGCTTTGGTGGTGGGGGGTGGTATGTATGAATTCTCTGTATAGGTTTTGTAATATTTTTGCAAATGCCTTGTATGTTTAATATGATTTACAAATAATAATTTTAAAGGGAAAAAGATAGCTAAAAAAGGGAAGAGAAATACTGGAGATAGCAAGTATAGACAACTCTCCCAAGAATCTTTCGTACCAGCAGTGATGCTGTTGTACGAGCAGCTAATGGCGACAATCCAGCAGAGAGACGTCCTGGTGATGGAGGAGAGGGGAAGGAAGCTGCTGTCTCCAGTGGGTGAGAGGTAAGGGGAGCGGGGCCCAGGGGAGTAGGGACTGCAGCTAGGAGTTCTAAGATCCACCGGTGTGTTCCGGGAGGAAGGCGGAGTTGGGGTGCAAACATGGCCAGCATATAGAAACCTTACTGACTTATGTGCATTAATCTTGTATCCTGCTACTTTGCTAAATTTGTTTATTAGCTCTAGTAGCTGTATCGTCAATTTCTCAGGGTTTTTCCAGATATAAGATCATATCATCTGCAAACAATGACAGTTTTACTTTCTTCTTTTCCAATTTGGATTGCCCTTTTATTTCTTTGTCTTGCCGGATTGCCCTGGCTAGCACTTCCAGCACAATGTTGAATAACAGTGGTGACAGCGGGCATCCTTGTCTTGTTCCTGATCTTAGAGGGAAGGCTTTCAGTCTCTGTCCATTGAGTACTATGCTGGCTGTGGGTTTTTCATATATGCTCTTTATCATGTTGAGGAAATTTCCTTCAATTCCTACCTTTTGAAGTGTTTTTATCAAAAACGGATGTTGGATTTTGTCAAATGCTTTTTCAGCATCTATTGAGATGATCAATTGATTGTGGGGTGACTCCTGACGGCTGCTTCAGGAAACTATGAAACCTGCTCATCTGCTACGCCATCACTAGGTGGGAGCAAACATTCCTGCATTCAAGCACAGCCAGACAGCTTTGCAGTACAAGGAGAGGACTCTGCAGTTGACAGAGTCATCTGGGAGCACAGAAGAAAGAATGAACCAGGGAAGTGAGACACTGGTAAGCATTATTGGCAATATGAAAACGTAAAGCTCGCCTTCCCCTTGATCCGGTAATTCACCTTCACCCTTGTCTCTCGTGCATTCGTTACACTCCTAGGTGGCCTAGAGTGCCAGAGGGCAGTGGGCAGGGTCTGTAACCAACTGTGATCAGTGTTTAAACTGTGAAGAGAAACTGGAAGGAACAGGAGACAGTTACTTTCATCTTCACTGTATATATTTCTGTACTGTTTGAGATTCCACAAGATAGATATTACTTTTACAATTTTAAAAATTTCATTTATGGGTAACTATCTGGTATAAACCTTTTTCCAGCAGTTTACCTCACAACTCCCCCTCCAATTCCATTCCAGTCATGATGGGCTGCTATTTGTTACATCCCGAAAGAATAATTGTATCCGTGCAATCTTATACCAAGTCACTAGATAATTAATGTCCTCCTGATTGTTACTATTTTCTTATTCCCCTCCCTCCAGATCCCCTGAGATTATCCAAAGACAAAACAAGCACGGTAAAATTTTTAACCTCAAAGTTTCACGAACAGGTTTATCGTAACACACTTGACAATATCTGAAGTGGCTTGTTTAGGAAGCTGGCAAACTCCCTATTCCCTACGCATTTCAGAATTCCTTTTCATCCTTTCTTGCCCCCACTCCACAAACACTGAGTGATTACTGAGTGCCTGCCAGGCACTGTTAAAAGCTGTGAATAAATGGGAGGGGGGACAAACAAAGCCATCCCCCATGGAGTTGGCAGTGTGGTACAGGATACAGATATTAATAATCATGACAATAAATGTAAAGTTACATCTAGGAAAAGTACTACCAGAAAAGGGGGCTATGACGCCATGAAAGTATAACAGTGGGATGTGAGCAAATTCAGGAAAGGCTTGTCCAAGGGAGTGACAACTGTGCTGAGACTGAAGGGAAATACAGAAATACAGATGTGAACCAGGGGTGTAGTGGAGTGAGGAGGAGGAAAATCCTCTAGAAAAAGAACTGCATGTGCAAAGGCCTGATGGCAGGATGCTTGGACTCTGGGGCCAGAACCCAAATGCAAAGCCCAACTCTACAACTTGATAGCTGCGTGTCCCCAGGCAACTGGCTAACATCTCTGTGCAACCATTTTTAAACTGTAAAATAGGTAGCACAGTAGCTACCTTACAGGACTGTTACAAGGGTTGAATGAGTTACCTGTAAAGCTTAGAAGGATGCCTTACTCTGCCGTACAACCTATGTAAGCATCTTTTTAAAAAATAAAATAAACTCCAGATTAAATGCCAAAACATGTGAGCATGCAAAGCATCAAGGGAACAGATTACAAAAAGTAAGTTTATGCAAGTGGAATACGTTAAGGTGGGAAGGGTTTCACAGCAGGAAACAAAGAGACAACGATGGGCCCCAGGTGTTGGGGAAGGGGTGACCCACAGAGATGAAAAATGGAAAATGTGATCCCACCTTGAACCCAGGACAGTCTAGACACTTACACAGTAAGGAATAGTGGAGAGGAAAAGAAACATGAAGAAATGGTTGTGCCTGTTTGTATATTTTTGTCCCCCAGAAAAAGCCATATTAATGCATTCTTGTGGAGGCAGACATATTAGTGTGGATGGGGTTGGAACCTATTGGTTCAGTGTCCATGGAGATATGACCCACCCAACTGTGGGTGATAACTCTGATTGGGTAATTTCCATGGAGGGGTGGTCCTGCCCATTCAGCATGGGCCTTGATTAGTTCACTGGAGCACTATATAAGCTCAGACAGAAGGAGTGAGCTTGCTACAGCCAAGAGGGGCACTTTGAAGAATGCACAGGAGCTGAGAAGAGAGGAGCTGCAGATGAGAGACATTTTGGAGACAACCTTTGAAAGCAGACTTTTGCTCTGGAGAAGCTAAGAGGAAAAATGCCCCAGGAGCAACTAAGAGTGACATTTTTGAGGAGCTGCAGCCTAGAGAGGAACATCCTGGGAGAAAGCCATTTTGAAACCAGAACTCTGGAGAAGATGCCAGCCAAGTGCCTTCCCAGCTAACAGAGGTTTTCTGGACGCCATTGGCCATTCTCCAGTGAAGGTACCCGATTGTAGATGCCTTACCTTGGACAATTTATGGCCTTAAGACTGTAACTGTGTAACCAAATAAACCCCCTTTTTAAAAGCTGTTCCATTTCTGGTGTTTTGCGAAAAGGTAGCATTAGCAAACTGGAACAATGGTCCCTATCCTCAAACAGCTTAACAGCTTTCAAGATAAACATAACACACAAATATTTGCAAGAAACATCAATAAATACAATTTTGGTGATATTGATATTATTTATTCATTGTCAAAGCACTGCCTATATGGGCTTATGCAAAATGCACACCAATCCCAGTCAATATCCTATTTCAAAATCCTGAGGTTCCAGGGAATCAATCATTTGTCATTAGCCACTGAACGTGCCGAAATAGTTCTGGACTGACCTTACACCACAGTCCTAAAATGGTGAAATGCTCCAAGTGACAAAGAAAGATAACATCAATTCCTTTACTGAGATCATAAGTACTTCTCACTTCCCTCCAGACCAGTAACGTTAGACGTAATAAAGTAAGACAGTGGAGATTATTGGCTGTGCTATACTAGGGTTGCCTCACTCAAACAAATGACTCAGAACAGACCAGAGTGACAAAAAAACGTTCATTCACATTATTTCATCTCTGGGCCACTGACTCTTGAAGTAGCAGTGTATATGGTTCTTTAGATATAGGATCAGTTTTGTCAATATAAGCACTGTTATCCTCATCCTTTTGCAGAACTAAAACTCAGAGATGGTGGCAAAAACAGTCAGCAATATAATGCAAATCAAGAGCTGCTACTTTAAAAACAAAACAAACAAACAAACAAAAAAAACCACATGCTTACTTGCTTGAACCTCTTAGCATTAGCTCTCCCAGGAATTTTTCCGTGAGCTCTAGACATAATGAACACATTCATAAGAGAAATGTAAATGTTTCCTGCTTATAGATTCCTATTTACTGTTTAAGTGCTTAAAATTTTTTCATAGGCCTTCATCATCCACTTCAAATGCTGTATTAGTTACACAGGCATACAAAACATTCTGGGATCTTAAATTCGACAAGGATTTCACTCAGTTTATAACATACTCAGAAATCAGAAAAACTTTATCAATCAAGAACTTAAGCCAAAAAAAAAAAAAGATCTCTGAATCATTATGACTGGAGGGAGAGGGAGGAGCAGGAAGAAATAGGGGGGAACAACAACAACAAAAAAACCTTAGGAAATACATTTACTTCCTAGGCAGACAAGAAGAAAGTCATAATGCTTTGTTCAAGAAAATTACCAGTTGTCGTATTCGTCAAACAACGGAGAACTAGTTATCTTTCCATCATCAAGACTATTCAAAAGCAATCCAAAAGCAAGACAAAAAAATAAAAACTTTAAAACTTGCCCAAGTGCGTGTGGTTAAGAAAGCCTACAGAGAATTAGGCAGATAAGTCTGTGAACTATGATTTTACTAAATCACACTGGTTTGAGGATGATTCACATCTGCTTCTGTAGACTTGAAGCCTAAATGAAAACACCAACAAGTAATGCCATAAAGTTCCTGGGAGGCCTGAGCAAACTGATGAGTGGAAAACAATCAAACTTAAAATCCGTAGGGAAGAGACTACAATAATGTGATGGAGACGTGGCTAGGGTTCATCTTAGACAGGCTGACAACAAGGAAGGGAAGCTGGGAGGCCAGGGGTCCAGGGGTGTGACTGGGGGACGGGCAGAACAAGAAGCCATGTGATTTAGCACCAGAAAATCCAAACTGCAGACTAGAGGACCAACGTGACACCAAGACTGCTCACGCCTCTGGCCAACAGTGCTCCTGTACGCTCGAATTACAAAGCCGCGTGTACAAGGAAGACCTACAGCTTTATCCATCCCACGTTTAGACAGAGCTGATAACGGGACACCAAGTGAGGGAGATAGGCACAAAGACTGACAAGGTGATACTAAACTCAGGGGAAGAAGAAAAGCTCATTTTCAGTAAATAAACAATTGAATTTTAAACACATACTAGGTATTCACAGGACATTAAGTCACTGGTAAGAAGCTTGCTAATCAAAGAATATAGCTCATATTTTAGGCAATGTCATCTCCTGCCACATCATCACAACCCAGCCAGCAGACACTGGCTCCAAACACAGCAAGGTGCAGAAGAGTCTATTACCAAATAAAACTTTACTAAACAGAGGGAAATGCTCTGTCTCAAACTTAATTTTTTTAAAGCTCAGAAGTTTTTTAAAAAATTAAAAAGAAACAAGAAACTTATACCAAGCTATAATTATTTTTTAATGTCTAGCATAATACAGGCCTCATCAGAATATCAACTCCTGATTTGAGAAATTTTTAACCTAAACTAACAGAGAATTTCACACATTTCTTCCCTCCATCTATACCATAAATCAAGGAATAATTCTATAAGGCATTAAAATACATATGGTAAATATTTCAACAATTGAAGGAAAAAGATGGCAAAATATAGAACACAGATCTACTTATTTTATTAAAATAAATATTTTTAAGAACAATTGATTTTCCATTGAACTTTCATTATATTTACACAGTATAAAATACGGTTATTAAATGCAGTTAAATGAATTTAATGATAAAATATGGCCTTAATCCTCAAAACAATAACATCTCCAAAACTTGAAACATTCCAACACCGAGAGGCAGAAAGAAGTGACAAAAATTCTTCAGTTACAGAAAACTGCTTCTGTAAAAATATTATATTCTGAACAAGATAGTAGTAGGTCCTAAGAGAATAAATGACTAAGAATTTGATGAAAATATTCCCGCAGTGAACAAGTCACTCTGCCTGCAGATTCCAGATGCTCAACATTCCTGACATTGGAATGGAAAAATTTACTGTTAGTCTAGAGAAATTTAATATCACCATTCTTGTCATATCCCTCATAGCTTCATTATTAGAACAAGTCTGGGGAAGCTATAAACCTATGCTAAATGATAAAAAAAGATGTTCTCTGTGTTCAATCATATCAGGTAGTACAAGCAACCAAAATATTTAGAAACCAGATAGACCAAGAGTAGGGAAAAGGAAAAACAAATATATATTTATTTGCTTTATTTCCTTAATTGTGATGTTTGCATTCTGTACAATATAGCCAACATATAGGATGAAAACGTTTTACTATAACCAAGGGCTAATAAACACTAAAGAACATATATCTATGCCCAGAGCAACACTATTAAATTTTATTATATTAATAAAATGGGATACACCAAGCTTTAAATTTTCCACTTTGTCAAAAGGTAAAATAATCAGCACCATTCAGTGCCATTCATAACAGGTCTCAATTTTTCTCATTTAAAGCATATTTTATTTCCAAAAGTACACATATTAGTAAAACACTTTAGGAGAACCCTAATGGAAGCATTCTTTTTCTTACGCCATCCCTCAATTGCAAACAATTATTAAAGCATTTGGCAAGCTAAGCTTTTAGCTATGCAAAACAATTTAAAATTATAATACTACAGTTCGCTTTATAACATTTTATACAATTATCTTAAAGTCTATAAAATCAGGGCTAGTGACTAGAGGGCAAGCACCCAACTTTTCAGTTTTAGAAGGCATCTCTAAGTTTAAAATAAACTTCAATTTTTGAATAATTTTGTGTAAGTAGTCTGGGGTCTTGGACAGGGCAGCCTCTACTACCAAATTAAGCAAATACAGTACTTTGGTTTTCAGCAGTACTCATCCAAAAGACAGTCATAGCAAAACGAGTATTACTTCTAAAGCTCATAAATTACGGCCTATAGCCAATTTTTACGAAAGTTGATTACATTTAATCGGTTACAGGGCCTGCTAGCCTAGGGTAGTTGGCTATAAAAGCTAAAACACTAAAACACTGTATTTGCTTTATGGTAGTTAACAGTACTACAGGATTTATTTCAATTTATTTTAATATTTATTGTATATTTAAATTTTAGCATAGCATATAGTTTGAATAAGCTGAACAGTATACGTGGATTTTAACTTGCATCACAGAGCAGTGCCCTAAAATCTTACCTCTCATCATACTACTAAGGCTACCACTCATTGCATTAAATGATAAATAGTGGCCTGATCAATAGCTACTAACCTTAACTCGGAAGACAAGTAATAGCAAGAACATCTGAGTAAACAGAAGGCAGCCTATAGCCTGTACAGCATGATGTGGTAGAAAGAGACATAGGCTTTTCTCGTAGGACTGTTACAATAATCGAGAGAAAAAGAAAAAAGAGAGAGAAAGAATGAGTATGCAGCACCTACTTCATGCCCCCCTTTTTGCAATAAGACGAATGCATAAAAAATGCCCAGGACATGGCTGGCCCTGGATAAACAGGAGCCACCATCATCATCTTTACCCTCTCTTCTCCACAGCTTGTTAGGTGAATTAATAGCCATTTAAGTGGAAAAAAGTTCTGAAACAGTTCAAGAAACAGAAGTGCCTTAAATGGCTTTCATTTCGATAATTCATGAAGGAAACATCCTTCATGATGCCCCTGAAAACAATCTGTTATGCAATAACGTCCTAGTTGCACCGCTAAGATCCCCCAGGTAATCCAAAACCCCATGTGAAACCCTTGTCTCAATAGGGAGTTGGTCTTGTGAGTTACTTTCCAACTAATAATAACTAAGAGACTTCTGTGCATGGATTTTAGTCATCAATTACAGTTAACTTAAGCTATAAACATATTTTATTTTAAGCTAAAAATAATAAATTGGTGGTTCACAACTGAAAATAACCAACCTAAGTGCTTTCTAGCCTTTCAACCCATACTCAGTCTTCTTTAAACAGTTTAAAATATTGCTTGCAACAGAGTTCACAACCATCAAGTATATGTGCTCCCCCAAAAGACTAAAAGAGCGGCCAGTGAAATCCACGGAAACAGAATAGAACATCCAGAATCAGACCCAGTATACAAAAAGAATTATAAGTTAAAGGTGGTATTTTATTTCAAGTAGTGAGAACCCCTGGTTACCATTTTGGGAAAAAAGAATTAAATAAAATTAAACTAAATCCCTACAGAAACCAATCCCTAATAATCACATTACATCCAAATTGTGCTAGGAAAATTTAGTCTAAGAGACATCCACTGTACTAAGCATCCTTTCAAAATATTTAGGAGGGTGATTTTTCCCCAATTCCCAAACTTATCAAGAAGAATCAACTCAAAATATCTAGACTTTTAGGTTTTCTACCCTTTATCTTAACATGTTCACCTGAGCTTCCTGGACAATACTTGTTAAACTTAGGAGGTTCACGCACACTGCACCAAAAAGAGAACCTTAGCATTCAATGTGAGTTTTGACGAATAAAATGCTTTTAAATTTGTATCAAGATTGTCAATAGCCCTACAAAACATTTAATTACATCTTAACTAAGCAGACACCATCTTCTAGGTTTGAACTCCATTTTTAATAGCAACTGCTTTCTATGCATCCTAATGTTCTCTTAAAGGAAAAAAAAAAACATGTCTTTGGATAACAGATTCCATAAGCAATATAAAAGCAACACTGCCAAAGAAGAATCGTTTAATATTGAACAGTTCCTCGGCAACAGGGATTTGAAATCTACCAAGACAACCCTTAGCAGAGTAGGTCACTCATATTGCCCTCAACTTTTGTGTTAAGACTGTGCTAAGAATTTTTTTAATTTCTTTTGTGGCAATGAAGAATATCTCAATACCGAAACCTAGTGATTTGGCCCATTTTAGTCAGCATTACATCCCTAACAGTGTATGTGGGAAACTGGGCTATAAAAGTGGCCTCCTGATATAAATCCTCTTACTTATTTCATAGAAAGACCACCAGAAAAGTAGTCTCTTCCATTTAAATGTTACCTAGGGTGGCATTTTCTCTCCATCAAGGAACTGCTCGGGGAGTGAGGAAGGGTCTTTTCCCAATTGGAACTGGGCTCCCCACCCACCCACCCCCCCCACTGAGGAAACAGTGCGGGGAGCAGACTAACTCTCGTCTCTCCCTGTGCCACTAACTAAAATTAGAGGGTCCCAGGGGTCTCACAGGCGGCCCACAGGCAGTTCCCCCAGGGAATCTGGCAAAGAAAAGCAATGAGATTTTGTTCCCCTGTGTTCAAATCTGCACTAAGATCAGAACGTTTGCAGAAATCCAGTCCCACCGTTGTTACATAAGGCTCTACAGGAGCTGCAAGGATTAGGTTTGTCAGATAGCTTCCAATTAATTTCCATGTAATTTGCTGACTTATGTTTGGAAAATTAACACTTTACTCAACTGCAATTACATTCAGCCATATATCCAATTGACTAAATTAGATCAAAAGCTTAAAATTAGTTCACTGGAGCATAGAAGTAGCGACTAAAAATAATACTGCACAGGGATCTTCCCAAGCATCTGAATATTTACTATCCCAAATGTTACAAGGTTGCAAGGGAGGATAAGCGTAACAACATTCACTAATAAACTAACAACTTACAAAATCAAGTCTCCTTTAGAAACATTCCTTCCAACCTAACACATACCCACTACCCGAACATCATTGGTCTTGATCTTGGATGCCATAAAAATCATTGCAAATATATAGGATTTCGCAGAGCTGAAATAATCAGGAAATGCATATTAAAACCACAGGGTACCATCACACATCCACCAAACAGGCAAAATGTTAAGTCTGATGACAAAAGCAATGCTGAAATTACAAACCAACGGGCTCTCTCACACACTACCAAAGAGACTGAAAATTAGCACAAGAACTTTGGAAAATAAATTGACTTCTGAAGCTGAAGACAACTGTACTCCAGGATTCAGCAATTTGATTTTGAAATACATCATCTACAGAAACACATTTACGTGAACTGAGGTGCGTGAACAAAAATGCTCTTAACAGAACGCTTCATAACTGCCCCAAATTGGAAACAACCCACATGTCCACCCACCGCAGAACAGATAAAGTGTGGAACAGTTTATGACTGAATACTACACAACAAAAAACTGAGCGAACCACGGCTAGACATATCATGGGTAGTCATACTATCACGAGGAGAAAAATATCAGGCATGAAAGAATATAGGAAAGCCTGGAGCATACTGGGAACTTAATTAAGGGTCAGCTGAAGATAAATTTAATTTGGGTTTAGTAGTAACAGACTTATGTAATAGACATAATTATATATTATGTAGTTTATAATCACTGTACATATTTGTTATTATTTGCCATGCCGGTGTAAAAATGGTTCTTAGGCTAGCTCCAACAGCCCACTATGCCAATTCAATTGGCTTCATGGCACAAAAACTCAGGCCCACGAGATGTAACAATATGTGATGTGTTTTGTAGTCCCCAGCACCTGAAATATGAGTGTACTGAGTCAGAAGCCAGTTTACAAGAATTCTACCAATCATTAGAGCTGGAAAATTATAAACAAAGAGTCCTGTTCTCATTTATATCTAGTCAAAATGGAAATTCTACACTGCCAGGAATACAATCGATATGCACTTACATATGCAGCACACATTTTTCTTTTTACTGGGATCATGCAAAAATCAAATTTATCAGACTTTCCATGGGAAGCTGAACGCTATTTGCATCCAATCTATCAAATGAAAAAAAACTGATCAGTCATGTCAGAAGGATTGAATTGTCCTTCTCTTAAGGACAATTTTCCTTTTCTTAAGGAAAATATTACAAAATCATTGTCATATGAAGAGGCCATCAAAAGTCCAGAGCCAAAAATTATAAAAGAAAAAGTATTATAGAGGCATGCCAGGCAGTTATTTAATTAAAATATTATGCTTTTTCCATGGATTTTGTAATATTTATTGTATTTGTCCACTTTTTTAAATTTATAATTTGCTGCAATTTTTTTCTCAATCTAAATAAATATTCACTGCCATAACTAAAAAAATCCAAATGCTGCAATTCCATTTATAAAGTTCAACAACAGGCAAAATTAAAGCATATTGCTGAGAAATGCATAAATTGATGATAAACTATTTTTAAGTATAGGGTGAGGTAATTTTTTTTTTTTAATGGTCATTTCAAAGATGGATGATGAGGCTGTGACTGAGAAGAGATACACAGGTTGCTTTTAGGGTATGTGATTTCTTGTGGTAGTCACTTGAATGTTGGCTTTATAATAAATTTTAAAACTGTACTTATAAAAGTTTATGTGCATTTCTGCATATGTATCATATTTCACATTATATGATGTTTGTAAAAATCACACTTACTGAATTTATAAAACTAAAGCTAACATAGGTACTATGAAGAAAAGGAATATGATTCCATGAGATTAAAAACAGCGTGGTACTATCACAGGAATAAAAATAAGATCAACTCCCTAGTTGAGAAAAGTTTTTTCCCAAAGAAGTACGGCTTAACAATTCTGATACTGCTATAGGTATGCACTGGAATGAAAAATTAAGTGAATGGATGGTGGATGATGGGGGCAGATTTCCCACTGCTGAAGTGGGAATTTACAGGTAAGCAAGAGGAGGAAGTTGGAATGGTTGGATGTGGAATGGTTTAGAGCTGACACAGAAGAATCTAGTTACAGATGATCACATATAGCAATAGTTAAAGATAAATGACAAATTTATTTGCTCCATCAGCTGACAGGCTCTAAAATAAACAACAGTCCTGTAGCAAGAAGCAAACCTAGTGCCCGGATCTTGGTTTCCAACACTTTCTCCAATTAAAGGAACTAAAGCTCCCCGGAGAAATGGCCTATTCGAGGACTGGGGCAGGAAACATACAAGGTAAGGATGGAGTATCCGTAGTGCCAGAAAGTAAGAAAATGTTCAGGAAAAAATACACATTAATAAGGGAATGTCAAAGGAGCACAGGAGCAAATGGAAAGAGTTCCCAGTGGCCAAAGCCTTAACAACCAAATAAAGTATTAGATTATAGCCCAAAGTATAAAATGAATATCCATGAGTCCATGCTGATATGAACAAATGATTGAATAAATTAATAAACAGCACAGAACGGAAATCTCCCAGGCAGGACTCCCAATAATTTCTGTAGACGCTCTGCCCTAAAGGAGGGGGTGTATAACTCCCACTCCCTAAGTGTGGGGTGCACACAGAGACTTCAAAAGACTATGGCACCGAAAGGGGGGCAGAGAGCAACATTATAGTGGAGAAACCGACAAACACCACCTCAGCCAGGTGACTGGGTCAACATCCGCAGTCATAAAACAAGTTGATAGAATGTATCCTTGACATGATACAACAAAAATAGCACTTTACCTCTGTGGTCTTCCACCAAAACCCACAACCCCAATCTCTTCATGAAAAGAACATTACACAAATCCCAACAGAGAGACATCCAACAAAATACCCAATTGTTACTCCTCAAAACCTCTGAGAATGAAAATGCAATTAGAGGGGAACAGGGAAGAGTGGGTATTGGGGTTCCTTTTTCATCTTAGTTTTCCGGGGCTGCTGTAACAAAGTGCCATCAACCCACTGGCTTAACCAACAGGAATGTATTGACCCAAAGTTCTGGAGGCTGGATGTCCAAGATCAAGGTATCGACAGGGCCACAGCTTCCTCTGAAACCTGCAGGAGTCCGGCAGGGCTTGCTGGCAATCCATAACGTAACACAACCTCTGCCTCTGTCACGTGGCTGGCTGTCTGTCTCTGCATCAGTCATCCATGTCCCTGGACAAATTTCTTCTCCTGATGAGGACTTTACTTACATTGGATTAAAGTCCACCCTAATCCAATTATTCCTTATTTTAACCAATAACATCTTCCACCTTCACATCCACAGGACTAGGAGTTAGGACTGGACCACGCCTTTTTGGGGGGGAGACAATTCAATCGTAATACTCTCCTTTTTTATCCATGCATCTTTGACAAAGAGAATGGCTTTATTTATGGCTTGTATAATTAAAAAAATTCTTCACAGTGAAATAAGAAGAAAGGGGGAAATGGCGAAGTGATAAAAGTTTTGCTCTGTACCGTGTAGTCTGGGCCATGGTTAGGAGCCTTTCCCAGCCCCGCCAGCTCAGACCGTCAGCTACTCTCTACCTTGGCTCCCCTGCAGAGCTGAGCACCCTAGAAAGCCACTGCCAGTGCTCACCTGACTTGCCCCTCATGCAGACATACAGGCCAAAAGCCTCTCCAGGCCAGTGGGTCAGATGGGCTCTTCAGATTGGCAGTCAAGGGAGCCAGTTATGTGCAGAAAAGCCCTTTTGAAATTCCAAAAAGCCCATGCTATTTTTCACAATTGACACTGCAACTGCCCTATAAACTATAAATACCCCATTTTAATCTTTCCTCAAGTTACAGGTAAGCAGCAATACTTTGTATTCAATTAAACCAAGGTATTTTCGTTGAACAGCTAGATATAAATCTTAGTCATTACACAACTGTGGTAAACTCACGGTTCAAATAAATTTTATCTATAATTTCCCAAACCACTATGGAAAATTAAATCATTCATTTTATGTAGTAGAATACAACGTGGGAGTATATGAAAACTAAAAAGATGAAAAAAAATTTCCAAAGGAGCCAGCTTCCAAGTCAGTGTCCTGAGGAAGGGGAAAAAAAGAAAAAAAGAAAACTCATTTAATCTAACAATCAGAATCTCTTCCCTGACAGAAACTAACCCTCATCATAATCAGAGTGGAAAAAAATCATTCAAAATATAAGAACGAATATGCCTGAAATAGCAAAGAATTATATTTACAGATAATGCAAACGAAAACTTCAGTGAAAAACACAAGATCAAATTTGTGATTCAGATTTTTTAAAATTATAGTGACAGTAAGTATCCAGTCTGAGACAGCTAGCTCAGCTGGTTTTAGAACGATATTAACGGAAGCAAATTCAGTACAGTCAGGGCAACGCAGAGGACCCTTCCTAGTCACACACCATGCTGTCACCTCTTTAGAGGGGTCTTAAAAATGCCTGTTCTACTCCCCCGTCTCTGCTCAGTATCTGCTTTCTGCTCTCATGGGCCCGGAGGTGAGGAGGTTCAGAAACAGACATTTTTAAACTGCTGATTACAGGAAACCCCAAAAAAGGACTCCAAGGGGTGCTGACCCCCCCACCCCACCTCCTGAATCAGGGCAGAAGGACAGAACTTTGCATATTACATACTGTGGATTTTTTCCTTTCTTATAAATCTTTGCTCAGACATTTTTAGCTACTATCTTAGTCTTAATGCCTTTAATTATCAAACAATTCTAAATTACTGTTATCAGCATTGAAACAGACATTTTTAACCTGCTGATAACCGGAAACCCCAAAAAATGACTCCAAGGGGTGCTGACCCCCCCACCCCACCTCCTGAATCAGGGCAGAAGGACAGAACTTTGCATATCACATACTGTGGATTTTTTCCTTTCTTATAAATCTTTGCTCTTCTATGTATCACTAAGCCTTACAACTGATACGAAGGTGGGAAATGGTTTTTTGTTTGTTTGTTTGTTTTAAACAAATCCCTTAATGACATATATCAACTCCAGGGTAGTTTTTACCTCTGGGGACAGGCTGAAGGAAACTGGAGACATAGGATACAGGTGATGTTTTATTTTTTTAAGGGGGAAAAAAAAAAAAAGTGAGAGGTCTTAAGCAAGCCTGGGAAAATGTTCGTATCTCCACTCAAGCTGGGTGAAGGGCGGTATGGGCATCGAGGTATTTTCCATACTTTTCTGCAATTTAAAATAGTTTATGAATGTATTTAGAAACATACACACGTGGCATTATTCCAACAGGTCAGGCAGCCTGAGAGCGCGGCCCGAGCACCAGTCCGTGGAGAGAGGGACGCGCTCAGCCAGCGCTGGTCATGGGAGGGGAGCATGGCCTGCTGCCCCAGCTTCGGCCAGTGCTCTGTGTCGCTGTGAGCACTGAGGTTTAAACAGGGACGGGGGGCACTGCCCTCCTTGGCGCCCGTACCTGTGTCGCTCCCGGATCCCGTGGACAACGCCGGCATGACTGGAGCCGCGGGTGACAGCCCACCCAGCACGCTGCAGGCGGAGAGACGACGGCAGCCCTGGTCAGCCGCCCGCGGCCGGAGGTCTACCAGGACTTCTGTGTCGTGGAAGCCGTTTCTAGAAAGAAGAGGAATATATTTTTAAAAACAGTAATAAAGGAATATCACCAAATTACAACATTCTGTAGCTAACTGGAAACACGCTACCAAAGAAATCCCAATTCTTCAGAATATTTTCTGTAGAACTATATACAAATATTAAGTGTGAGGGTTTCTGATTTTGATGTGAGATTTCTAATTAAAACCCAAAAGTTCTTCATGCAGATATCAGGGCGTAATGCTTAAAGCCTTTTTCTAGAGTTGGTTTGGAGATGATTGATTGTATAGATGGAGAACTCTGAGAAGCTTTTGTATAGATGGAGAACTCTGAGAAGCTTCTGTAAGCCAGTGCCAGTCTAAAACCCCAACCCCTGTCATCATAACTCTCAACTTTATTTCTAAATGTAGAACAGAGACTTGATAAATTGTCAGCAACTTGTAACTAGCTGTAATATTCCTCAAACAGCTTATCCTAATATGACGACTGCAAAGTTCTCTAACTGAAGCCTGCAAATTACCTTGAAAAAATTTGTACTAGAGGTCCAGCAAAATGTTTATTACAGATATACAAAATTGCTAGTGATCTAACCTAAACCTAAAAATCTAAGCTAACATACAAAATAAAATTCTTTCAGTGAACAGTAAGCCTTAATATGTATTGAAAAATATAGGAATTTTTTTCTATAACTATCTTAACTAATGTTTATTCCAGAATCAACAGTAAAAATAGTAGATGATAGTAGCTAAGAACAAGGGCTCTAGAGATCGGCTGAAATCGCTGATTCTGCTAGCTCTGTGATTTTAGAGAAGCTATTAAACTTTACTAAGCCTTCGTTTGCTTATATGCCAATGGTGATAACAGTAATTTAGAATTGTTTGATAATTAAAGGCACTAAGACACACAACACAGCATCTGGCACATGGAAAGCAAACAATAAATGCTGGCTATTATGACTAGGGATTTTTTTAATTCTAGTAATGAGATTATAAAATGAAAACATAAAAGAAAGTAGCAAAATTAAACTTTATATTGGCCTGACACCTAGAAGGAGGGCATGTGGTTCACATTTGGATCACTGTTGCCGAATAATGGAAAATGTACACCATCTACATTTTTTTTAAGAAATCAGAAGAACCACACAATGTGATTAAGCTTGTGTTTTTAATGCATTTTTCCCAATTCTCTATAAATCAAATTCAGTAATTTACAAGCATAAATTTAACACATATTTAAAAGGAAAAAACAGATACTGTAAACACTTGAAAAACTGGCTCCCTTCAATTTTTAAAGCCTTGAAGTCACTGATTCATATCACAGAATAATGAAAAATGAGCTTGCCAAATTTGACTTGAAAAAGTCCAAACTGTAAAATTCTACTAAAGACTTTTGAATTAGCTTTTTAATCATCAAAATCAAAGTTAGTACAAAAACTTCATAATCAAATAGACTACCTTGGAAAATAATGACGTGAATTTTGTTTTATATCATTAACAAAGACTGACAGGTTAATTGGAAATGTGAGGATAGTTATCTTACATACTATATGAAGATATAAAATACTAAACTAAAAATACGAAATGAGGGGAGGAAAAGTCAAAGCCAGGTTTCATTAAGGCCCATCTCTGAAGCTGTTTTCCCCCAAAATTTTAAAAGGCAATTTTGCTTTGCTTTCATAGATTATTCTAACTAATCAGGATTGCGGGTCAACTGCATAAACATGTTCCTTATGTAAAGCAAGGCTAGAAATAAACTAATGCAACCACAAAGACAGTAAAAAATAGACCATACATAAGTTAAAGACCACATTCAATTAGTAAACTTTATTTTGCTGCTTAAAAAAAAAAAAAAAAAGGAAAAATTGTTAAGCTCTGTAAAATGTACACACACATTTCTACCACTGGGGAAAATATATTTATATATGTGGATATGTATTTATGATGTGTGTGTAAGTATTTATGCAATTTAAGCTCTGTATGCCATGAGGAAAATCATTTGTATAGTAGAGATTTCCTAATTAAAGAAACATATATATGATCTATACTAAGCAAACTACCTCTTTTTTTCTAGATTAAAGAATTCACACACTTTTGCTTTTATAAACCACAAGCACCATGAATAATCAACCTACGCTTATCTTAAACAAAAGTAAAATCTGACACTAGGTAGATTCCATGCCACTGATACTAAAGAAATCACGACCACAACACAACATCCTTTGAGCTGATATTCCTTCTGCCCATAAAGGCCTCAGTCCTCCTTTTTAATCAACACTCCATGTTAATTATTTTAAAGCCATAATATTTATGGAACATACACTTCCAAGTAACTGCTTTCTCAGAACATATAAAAGTACCTTAATAAAAAAATAAACGATTTGATAAAATGCTGACCCATAAAATGCTTAATAGTTTGTGGAATGAAACAGAGTTCCTGGGTTTAACTTTCCAATTGAGTTAGATTTTTCTAGTAATGATGCTATTTTCTTTGGCTAAATATATTGAAAATGCTTTGGAATTTGTCAGAATCCAGCCATAATTATTACTGACTGTTGTATGGAATCCATTTACTACAACACAAAAATACCAGCTGTTACAGTATGTCCTGAGAGGGATTACTGCATATTTTTAAACTGAAGTTCAATCCATCTTTCCATTAAAAAGGAGACACCCAAATGCCAAGAACAGAACAGCAGCGAATCAAGTGCACCTGAAGCATTTATAATACCCAACAGAACGATTACAACCCTCCTTTAAAAAGGCTTATTTGTAAAATTTCATTATTCCAGTTGTATCCTGCTTCTATATATCACACTGTACCAGGTTCTTCTGGCAGTCATCATGTGGAAATAGTGAAATATGTGAAGTCTCTGAGCTTACAACGTGCAATTTTCTACCCATCCTGGGTAGCCTAATGCTCCTGAGGCGCGCATGACATCTAGTGGTCAGCCACAGAAGTGCAAGTGTTTGTAGCAAAAATTGTGTGCTTTGAGTAAAGCAAAATTGATTTAACTTCTTCCAGTGTGCTCACATGCATTCACAAAGTTACAAGAAAGCAACTACTGGGTCTAATTTTCAAACTCTTCTTCCTCTCTATTATGGGGGTATTCAATAATACAAAAACTTTTAATTCACTGTAACCATAAACAAACCAATAATATTAATAGTCCATCATTTCAAGAGATAATAACCATGCCCAGTAAGTCAACCACATTTTACCAGTTACAAGTTTTTCTAAATTTACATTTTCAGAATCTAATAGAGTAATAAAATAACACATACAAGAGTAAACATTTTATTTTTCAAATATTTCTCACATTTGGGTGTTTTGTTTTGTTTTAAAGAAAAAGCTCAATCCTAAGGATTTATTTACATCAACCAACACAAACAATGGACTGGTATCTGTTAACATTATTAGAACCTTCAAAACTGTAAGTAAATAAAGGTGGCAACATACAACTAAGTGGCATAAATCTGCTTATGGTATCTACACCTTTTATGCCAGCAGTTCTCAAAGTATAGTTCACGGCCCCCTGGTGGTCTCCACGACCCTTCCAGAGAAGTCTGCAAGGTCAAAACTATTTTCATACAAATACTAAGATGTTATGTGCCTTTATCACTGTACTGGCATTTGCACTGATGGCACTTAAGATCTGGTGGGTAAAGTAACCGGCCTCAGCACAAATCAAGACAGTGGCAACCAAATGAGCTATGAGTCAATAGTGCCAAGCACTCTCATTTAAAAAAAAGGTAATCAACTCTTGAGTACCCATAGTTTAATATTCTGTTTTCTGCTGCTACTGCTGTCCCCAGGAAAAACACTCGTGTGACTGTTTGCACTGTGACCAAAATGCTTTTTTCAGACAACACTTTTACTTGAGAGAACAAATGAAACACAAACTATGCTTATTCAGACTGGGGTATGTGGCAAATATTTTCTTGAAAATGAATGGTCTGTGACATCAAGGAAAACTACTGACAGTATGCACTGCTAATAATAAAGCATGAACAATCAAGAGAAAATTAGACTTATTTAACTTACACTCACTAAAGGCTGTCCTCACTTTGCACAGTGCTACATTAACTGAAACGCATAGACATCAGAAGGTTCATCGGCAGGTTCGTTCAACTTTCCAATACTGAAAGGCTTTTCTGGGAAGATTAGTTGGTGATATTAATGAACGTGATTTCTTGAAACTGTGTCAACATTTGGACAGTGTGTTGACATTTACATATACATTATTCAGTGAAACAATATTTTCCAAATTATCAGGGCATGAAATTAGAAAACCATGTGTGCCAGTTTGAATGTATTATGTCCCCCAAAATGCCATTATCTTTGATGTAATCTCATGTGGGGCAGACATATCACTGTTGCTTAGATTGTAATTCTTTGAGTGTTTCTGTGGAGATGTGCCCCAGCTAACTGTGGGTGATGACTCTGATTGGATAATTTCCACGGAGGTGTTACCCCACCCATTCAGGGTGGGTCCAAATTAAATCACTGGAGCCATATAAATGAGCTGAAAAACAGAAGGAATTCAGTGCAGATGTGAGTGACATTTTGAAGAGCAACTGAGAGTGACATTTTGAAGAGGAGCTACAGCCAAGAGGGACACTTGGAAGAATGCACAGAAGCTGAGAGAGTAGCTGCAGATTAGAGACAGTTTGAAGATGGCCGTTGAAAGCAGACTCTTGCTCCGGAGAAGATGAGAGAGGACAACCATCCTAAGAGCAATTAAGAGTTACATTTTTGAGGAACTGCAGCCTAGAGAGGAACATCCTGGGAGAAAGTCATTTTGAAACCAGAACTTTGGAGCAGATGCCAGCCATGTGCCTTCCCAGCTAACAGAGGTTTTCTGGACACCACTGGCCATCTTCCAGTGAATGTACCTGATTGTTGATGTGTTACCTTGGACACTTTATGGCCTTACGACTGTAAGGTGTAACCAAATAAACCCCCTTTTATAAAAGCCAGTCCATTTCTAGTGTTTTGCATTCCGGCAGCATTAGCAAACTAGAACACCATGCATGAAGAAAAGATTCATTCAAAGTAAAAGACAGACAAGTGCATTTTAAAGGACCAGATATGATAACTTCATTGACATATTCTCAGATTCCACAAGGCAACTCACTAAGAAACGAGTACTTGACAACTTTTGGTATAGTATCTGTTCTAGTTTGCTAATGCTACCAGAATGCAAAACACCAGAGACGGATTGGCTTTTATAGAAGGGGGTTTATTTGGTTACACAGTTACAGTCTTAAGGCCATAAAGTGTCCAAGATAACACATCAGCAATCGGGTACCTTCACTGGAGGATGGCCAATGGTGTCCGGAAAACCTCTGTTAGCTGGGAAGGCACATGGCTGGCGTCTGCTCCAAAGTTCTGGTTTCAAAATGGCTTTCTCCAGGACGTTCCTCTCTAGGCTGCAGTTCCTCAAAAATGTCACTCTTAGTTGCACTTGGGGTATTTGTCCTCTCTTAGCTTCTCTGGAGCAAGAGTCTGCTTTCAACAGCCATCTTCAAACTGTCTCTCATTTTCAGCTCCTGTGCTTTCTTCCAAGTGTCCCTCTTGGCTGTAGCTCCTCTTCAAAATGTCACTCTCAGCAGCACTGAGTTCCTTCTGTTTGTCAGCTCATTTATATGGCTCCACTGATCAAGGCCCACTCTGAATGGGTGGGGCCACGCCTCCATGGAAATTATCCAGGGTCATCACCCACAGTTGGGTGGGGCACATTCCATGGAAACACTCAAAGAATCACAATCTAATTAACACTGACAGGTCTGCCCACACAAGATTACATCAAAGATAATGGCGTTTGGGGGACATAAAACACTCAAACTAGCACAGTATTAAAGAAGAATATCCACAATTAACTGAAAAGGCTATTAAAATTCTCTTCCCTTTTCCAACTAAAGATCTGGTGAGGTTGATTTCCTTCATATCCTTCAATCCCAACAACATATAGCAGCATATTAAAAGCAGACAGATATGAGAATTTATCTTTTTTCTGTTAAGTCAGACATTAAAGAGATATGCAACTTACTAAATTCTCACTAATGTTTTTGTTTTAGGAAAAAAACCTATTTTCCATACAAATTTTATTTATGTTAACATGTACTGAGATTTAATATTATTTTAAATGAATTTTAAAATGGTTTTTGATTTCTCAATTTTAATTCCCAATATGGTAAATATCGATCTATATAACCCACAAAAACAAAACTCTTTCGAATCATCAATAATTTTTAGGAATGTTAACCTTTCCAGAGGCAAATAGGTTAGGAGAACTGCTGGTCCATACCAGGGTTGGCAGATGTTTTCTGTAAAGGGCCAGACAGTAAACATTTTAGGCTTTGGCCCACACGGTCTCTATCTCAGTACAGTCAGTACATATATGAGTGGGTGTGGCTGTGCTCCCATAAAACTTTATTTCCAGAAACAGGCAGAGGTCAGGGCTGCCGACCACTGTATTAGGCCACTACACTCTATCTGCCATGACTGAGGATCTAAAAGTAGCATGCTTTTTAGTAACATATGCATTGGTTATTGCTTAAACTTTGAAAAAAGAAAGTTTTAAAAAAAGTATTCCAATATTTATGATGCAAAAAATGTACGCAAAGTAATATATATCCATATATATATATACACACACACACACACAGAATTTTTAAAATGCAGTTCCTTATAAACAAAATCTCATTCAATTCTGGCTAGTCAAAGAATCTGAGCGTCTGTCACAACACGTAGAAGATAAAAAATACGCTTATAACAGGCAAAGCGTTAGCGCACCACACATAAGAAAATACACCTTACACAAATGAAAACAAACAAAAATCCTAGATTTCAAGAAGAAAGGAACAATTACAAAAGATTAAAATTCCCCACGTTACAAGCTCCAAAGGGATCAATTATTATGTACTGCAAAACTAACGTTATTTCCTTTCCACAAATGGAAAGGAAAAGCACCGAAACAGCAGAAAAGAAGAATTCTACCAAATGAATCCTCTAAACTTTCCAAGACTTAGAGCAGGAAATGAGAGGATGTCTGCCTTGGGACCTTGGAACGCCCTGGCTAAGAGGGACCCAGGTTAAGCCGCCAAGGTCTGGAGGAGCCCTGCCACAGGTGAGAACCAGCACGGCCACCTCCTCGTGGAAGGCAGCACTGCAGCCTCACCCACCGCCCCTCTGGAAGCACAGGTGCAGCAAACGTCCCAGGTGACAAACGTCCCAGCCAGTACTCCCAAGCAATGACCTCAGTCAGTCCAGACTACCAAAACCAAAACAATTAGTACACCACCATCCCCCATTTTTTTTTTTCTCAGACCATCCTCAAGTAAAACTAGCAGCACTGACAGTCTCTTTAGAGATGGACACACTGATGATGGCCTTTCTCCACTGCATTTATTTTCTACCACCCACTGCTAAAAAACCTTGGATAGTTTTCAAAATTACACCATTAAGCGTCAATGATCCACCCTACGAACCCCCACCGCCACCCCGCACTCCGTCTCTCTGCTGCATTTTAGCTCCTTCTTCTAACTGGCGGAGGCAGGGAAGAACAGTTCCACTTCATTGCATTTTACCTGACTACTAAGTCTCGATTCCAGACCTACCCCAGCATACTGTTAGCATTTAACCTTCAGTCCTGGAGAAATTGACCTTGTAATCATTTTTTATAATGCAGTTGTGCCGGTTTGGATATATTATGTCCCCCACAAAACCATGATCTTTTAATCCAATCTTGTAGGATATTGGATCAGGCTGTTTCCATGGAGATGTGACCCACCCAACTGTGGGTGATACTTTTGATTAGACTTTTTCCGTGGAGGTGTGACCCTGCCCATTCAGCATGGGTCTTGATTAGTTTACTTGGGTTCTCTAAAAAGAGCCATCACAGGCCCAGATGGCTGCAGCTGAGAGAGACATTTTGGAGATGGCAATTGAAAGCCGACTTTTGCTGACGCCTTGGAGATGTTAGCCCTGAGTTCGCCCTGGAGAAGCTACATGAGGACAAAACAACCCAAGGGCAACATTTTGGAGCATGCCATTTTGAAACACAACCTGGGAGCAAAGGACAAGCAGACGCCAGCCACGTGCCTTCCCAGCTGACAGAGGTGTTCTGGATGCCACTGGCCGTTCTTCAGTGAAGGTATCCTATTGTTGATGCTTTAGTTTGGACACTTTTATGGCCTTAGGACTGTAACTTTGTAACCAAATAAAACTCCCTTTATAAAAGCCAATCCATTTCTGGTATTTTGCATAAAGGTAGCATTAGCAAACTGGAACAACAGAACATCGATGTATTTTAATATTTTTGTTGGGTTTATATGCTCCATTAAATTTCCTTGGAGATGGAACCCACGGCATCATATGTCTCTAAGAACTGTACACAATGATCCCAATTCAGATGTACTTTCATACATCACTACCTTCAACCTTCCAGAGCTCTGCTTCCCTTCCAGGTCAAAGATACATTATTTTATTCATGAGGAGACAGCAGACTGATTCTGAAATCAAATGGGCCTAGGATCAGATCCCAACTCTGCCTTACTGTCTGTAGGACCTTAGCCAAGCTACTTAATTAAATAAAATTTAATGAGATGACATAAGACATCTAACCCACAGTGGTTGATCAACAGATGACAACTTTTATTAAGACTTTTCAAGCCTGTTTTCATCACTCTCTATCTCTCACTTTCTCTAATCTAGCTAACTTTTAGAGGTCATGTAATGGAAAACTTAACTCTGCCTATAACCTCCCTCAATCACATTTCTCAACTGTCAAATGGAAACAATACCTATGCGTCATTTACTTCTTGTGATGCCTAAAGGAGAAAACACATTTAATGTGCTGCGAACACACAAATGCTCAAGTATTAGCTCTCCCCACCCCTCAACTTTTTCCCTTACTATCTCTATTTGCAAATGACAAAACTTCCCACTTCATATCTGCATCCTGTAACCTGCTCTTCATTCTCCTTATACTGCACCTTCTCTGATATAGTCAAAATTCAGGTAGGTTTAGAAAACAATCTTCTCGATCCACTTATCCCCACCCCCAAGGTCTATAACATACCTACAAAACCTACACCCTACAAAACCCTAAATATTTCCAAAACCTACAGTCACATCTTGCAAGGTGGGCAAGGATGCTGTTCTTCCATGTCCTTTACTGTTTTAGCAAATAATAGATATAGCAGAAACTTAGGAACAATTTAGACTCCACTGAATTTTCGTACTAATAAAAGATCACCATAGCATTAACCACAATTCTTATTTAGTAACTTCAAAAATATCACGAGGCCCAAAAATAAATGAGCCAACAAGCAAGCCTAATTAAAATTATGTATCATTTCCTACTCGGATTCACATGCCTAAAAATTGAAAAAAAAATATGTGCATTATTAAAGAGCCACATTCAATATTAAATTATAATTCAGTACCAAAAACATAGCCCTTTATAGCAGTAAAGCTTGTTGCAACAGTTCTGATTGTACAAGTATGGTAAACCACAGGCTGGCGGTTGTGTTGGTTTGAAGCTGTTATGTCCTCCAGAAAAGATAATTTTCTTTTAATCCATTCCTGTGAGTGCAATTTGTGGGAGGGGGCAGGAGAGAGGGACTTTTGATTAGGTTATTTCATTTGAGATATGATCCACCTCATTTAAGCTGGGTCTTAATCCTCTTACTGGAGTCCTTTACAATAGGATAAGGGACACACAGAAAACCCAGAGAAGCTCATGGAAAAAGCCCCAGAGAAGCTGAGAGGTAAGGACACACTTACAGAAGCCGAAAGAGGAAGCCATTAAAGCCAGAAGCTGGAAGCAACAAAACCCGGGAGAGAAGGACCAGTGGATGTCACCATATGCCTAACTATCCGACAGAGGAGCCCAGCCCACTGGGAACCAGTCCTCAGAGAAGTTATCATCCTACTGATGCTTTAATTTGGATATTTTCATGGCATTAGAATCATAAACCTGTAAGCTAATAAATCCCCAGCGTTAAAAGTCCAGTCCATTTCTAGAATATTGCATTCTGTCAGCCTTAGCAAACCAAACCAGGGATGGTGGGGGTAATATCAGGCAGTATCAGGTGATTATGCTAATAACTTTGGGGTACAAAAAAATGGTTTTGGCCATCATCAAATCATGAATGACAACTGAATTACAATGCCATTAACTTGAGAACACTCCTTTATTTTGGAAACTCCTCTGACTGGCAGACAATGATGTTAATCACCAATATTTCCTGACTGATACACTGATCACTTGCAAAAATCATCTAGTTTTTAAATAATATAAATCATTTACATTTACTGGGTACTAATTAGTATCGTATGATTCAACACAATAGTTCCTAAATGTGTGGCCTACTAAAAACATTTGCAGTGTTATCTGGGCATTTATAAACATGATTTCACATGTCTACTGATTTGAAGACAGAAATGATGCAAACTGTCCAGTTTATTCTCTCTCAGCCCTTATAACACAGCTACCAAAAAACAAGCAAAAGTTGATTGTAAGATATAATCACATCATGATACCAGTTAATTGTATTTTCTAATGAAAGACAGGTAAACTAAATGTAATACACAATAGCTGTGTTTAATGAACAAATGATCAAATATATATTTTACAAATGCACATTTACAAAGCTATCATAAATAAGTACTGATAAAAGAAAACAGGTAATACAGAAGCCCTGTTTATTTATGATACAAACAACCTTCTGCCAAGTTAGGTTTTCCTCCACGGTGGTCTGTCTCTATCCCGCCCTTCAGGAAATGCTCACTTCTGTGGATCTGAGCTCATGCTCATGTTTTCCATCTCCTGACTGACTGACCTAAATAATGATTTCCAAAACTGAGAATGGTGATTATTGCAATATTGACTGAAACTCTCCACAAAGAGCAGTTAGAAACTCCACTGTTATACTGTGGAGAAAAACAGTGAAACATATTAACTACAAGAGAATCTACTCAATATTGACGTTTTATGTATTACATACAAAGACTCTCATATTTGAAACCAGTTATACCCAAGGGCAACTCTAATTAGAGTACAGCACTGTTCATACACATTTCAACGTTATTTTCTTCTACTTCGAAATTTAAATTACATTAATATCAGTAATTGAAAATGTATTGACTATATACATTACAAATTTTTAATTTGTGTAGCATAACTCTGACAAGGATTATCTTAGTTTCCATGGCAAAACAAATGAATGGAAAAGGGAAAAAGTTAACATTTCTAAAGTTTCATGTGAAAAAGAAGCAAAAATTAAAAGTTACCAGGGAAAGAAACATGGCAGTCATAGGTCCAAAAACCAGGGGAAACGTCTAAGCAAAAGAACGTTTCACCAAAACTACACAAAACCTTTTAGAACCAGCAGGCACACTGGCTTGTAGGCACATACCTTGGAATAGTACAACCTGAGAAGGAGAAATTTATTTTACGATAAATTTACAACCAGAAGCATTTCCTGCTCCCTTCCCCCTCCACCACCCTGTAACATGTAGACCACGCTAACGCTGGGCAGCCAGCCTACTGCCGCTCACGCCATCACACTTGGGTTGGATATTCCTGTGCTCATTGTGCAACCCCTTTCTCACACAGACTTCACCAACCAGCTCTCTCTCCTACAATGGAGCAGCCTGGCACAGACCACCAAATTAGCCAAGAGCAAGGGAGCCAAGGCAACTACGTATTGGGGCAAACATCCGCTGCCTTGACACCTTATTAACATTCCTCTCGTGCTGATGGCTGTGCTGCAGATTAGAAAAGCCCACCCTTGAGGGTTCTGCATCCTCATCCTCATCATGCACATCAGTCTATAGTCAACAAACAAATAAGCACAGGTAGCACAGGAATTGGCATTTGGGAGAAAGCATGACCTGGTGAGAGAAGAACTCCAGTGTGGCTGCAGAGGCTTTAGCCACCAGGCTGTGACATTAGGGTATTAGAAGAGAGGGAGGGAAAGAGCAAGTGTCAGACTGACACCTTCAGAGCCAAAGAAAGGCAACCTCAAAAGAGTTCCAAAAACAGGATTCTCGGGTCATTGTGGACATTTTTTTCTTAGCCTAGGTTATTCTTTTCCCTTTACCCTATTTCTTAGGTAGGATGTCACATTCAAATACAGCTAAGTTCCAGGGTTAGGGACTACTGCGTTATGGGGCTGTAAATTAAACTGCAAGGGCCGTGAGCCCAAGAATGTGCATCTGCTTTGTTCACTGCAGGACTCATGCCTAGAACTCTGCCTGGCACACAAGACACTTTCAACAAATATATTTTGAGTAAATGAAACAGAGGCAGCACTTAGTCTGTTCTTTCTTATTCTGAACTGCAGCTAGAATCAAGGAGGAAACTCTGATCAGAGCAACCGCTCAGATTAATGTGTCATGTGCACAGGCTTCTGGGGTCAAGCCGTACCACCCCACCACCAGACCAACAACAACAACCAACAACACCAGCACCACAAATACCACCACCAACCACCACTACCAACTGCCACCACCACCAGACCAACAACCAACACCAACACCACTACCAACCACCACCAGCACCACCAACCACCACCACTATCAACTATCACCAACACCAACACCACCAGCACCACCAACAACCACTAACACCACCAGCACCAACACCAACACCAACCACCACCACTACTACCAACCACCCCACCACCAGACCACCAGCACCACCAACCACCAGCACCACCACCAACCACCACCAACAACCAGCACCACCAGCACCATCACCAGCACCAACCACCACCACATGCCCTCCCACTGGTGCTAGACTTTGCATTATACAGGCCCTGACTGGAGCTGTGATTTTTTGGCATCTTACACTGGTAGGTCAACAACAGGAGACATTTCAGTGACTATGTAATGAGAAATTAGGACCCTCATTAGAAAGATAAGTCTTCTTCTTGAGTTGATGGAATATAAAAGCCTTAGCCAGACAAAGAAAACTGAAAAAGACTATGCTAGGAAGAGGAAGGGTGAGGCAGAGGACAGAAAAATCAGAGGATTAACTGAAAATGTGCATATTTCTGTGGAAGAGAGAAACCCCTAACCTAACTCCCCAAACCCTACATCACAAGCTAGAGATCTACCCACCAGGCAAGAGAAACTGGACAACCCCACCCCCCACCACACACACACAAAGATCACAGCTTAACTCAAGAATCTCCCAGGGAGGCAGCTGACTTTCTTCTGATCCCATTGAAGGGTAGCTCAATAGTCAACAAGGAAATCTCCAGCCCCAAGCCTGGCTACAGACCATGAGGACTGAATTCCTTTACTCTACACAGATATTGAGGGTTTGGTTTGGCTTTTTGTCTTCATCCCATATTTGAGCTGTGGCTGAGGGTTCTGTTGTGTTCCTCTAGGTGAAGTCAGGCCTGCACTGGAAAACAGGTGATGGAAAGGGAGGGATATTTGTGCTTAGAGGGAGTGAAAATTCACCAAGACCTAGTTTAAAAAAATCAAGAGAAAGCAGCACTGGGGAAGAGCATAAAGCGGATTATCTTACTGCTTCACTCCCGCCTCTGGTGGCACAAGCTTGGTAAGAGCCAACACCTGGCCTCCTGCTTCTGCGAGAGTGCCTGCGTGTTCTCTTACACGTGTACCTAATAAATTTCCTACCTGCTTACTCTAATCAAAAAACAAAAAATGGCCAACACCTACAGCACAAGCAGAGGAAGCCACTGGCTTCTACAGGGCTTGAGGAAAAGTACATGGCAGTTCAACCAACCTCTTGAGGACGGGATGGCACCTTGAGAAAGCTTTTCTCTTTCTCCTGCGTCACACACACTCCTGTTTAGCCCACCCCCAAAAGCATGAGGGGCTAGATTAGCCTGTTCTCAGAACTCAGTGCAGGGCACAGCATTGCTGCACAGTCCGAGAGAAGCTGTGCTTCAGTTAGACCTTCTCAATGTGGGGGCTGGTGCTACAACACTGTACACCACTGTATATACCTAAATGATCTTGGGAACTTCAGAAAACACACCATGAAGGTCCCTGACTCTGCAGGGGAAGAAGGCCCAGGCAGCAGCAATGGAAGAACAATCCAGAATACTCACATTGCTGGGAAGCCTCTAAATAAGGAGAAGGAATTAGGGGGTAGAACTTTGGACTTGAACTTCTGAGCCCTCATTTATAAAGGAAGGGAGTTTCATTTGGGACTTGAAACTCTCCTAGACGCAAATAACAAACTGCTTCAAGTTGTTCTGATTTAACTCACTCCAATCTCACCTTTCAGTGAGTTTGTCCTGGGGCGCTGGGAGCACTGGTAGAGATTAATAAACTGACACCTTGAGCCCAGTGCTGCTACTGTCCCATGTGTCTTGTATTCACCGTATAATCTTCTCTGCGGTATTAGACTGACATCGGAGCTGAAAAACTAAAGATGAGAAATGAAATAGCAGGTAAATCTCTGGCTGGGTTTACAGTGTCATTTGGGGACAATTTAGTGTCCCACTTAGAACCAAGTCAACCTTCAGTAGGCAGGGCCAGATGACCCGCTCGTTTCATTTGCCAGGAGGACAAAGGGTCAGTGGCGAGTATTAGAAGAATACCCTCAGGGGGACTGAGGTCCGATTCCCCTGATAATATGTCTTTCCGCCCCTCAGAAGGGATGTCCCATCACTGGCAGATCAGAGGCAGAGGAATCAGGAGCTGTGGTTAGGGCAGGGTTATACTGGAGGCGCCTCACCTTGGTTCCCACGGCTACCAGAAATGCCTGCATTGTGCAAATAGCTCCCTCCCCCTGGCTCCCCAAAGACAATAACCAGCAGAATTAGACTCACAATACCACTTATTAACAGCTTTCCAAGCTTTCAGTTCCACAATGCAGGGCTCTGAAAAAGGATGCGTCCACTCTTCTCTCCTAACCCTATTCCTAACCAGATTCTTACTAGTTTACCACACACACAACACAGCTAGTCCGATTAGTCACAGTTCCAGGCTGCACTTTACTAGGAGACGTAAGTGTTAAAAATTACACAGTCTCATACCCACAGGGATGGCTATAATAAAATTTTAAAAAGGAACATAAGTGTTGGCAAGGACACAGAGAAAGTGGAATTTTCATGCGTTGCTGGTGGGAATGTAAAATGGTGCAACCGCTGTGGATAAGTTAGGAGGTTCCTCAAAAAGTTGACTTGTCCTATTGCTTCGTGAGCTCTGGGAGGACAGGGATAGAGTTTATTCATCTCTGTATTGCCAGTAAATCTAACTGGGCCTAGTACATACTATGGATCCCACAAATGTTTAAACAAACACATATAATTTTTCAATTTCTTGATTACATTCTAAGGAAAACATAAAGTGTAAAAAAAAAATTTAAAAATGGGTAACAAATACTTCAAAATGAATTTAACCAAATGTACTCTTTGTGTAAACTAATAAGTAAAGCCAACTAAATCATCCTTGACTTTAAAAAAATATCTTTTTGCCCATAATAAAGGTTTATAAATTTAACTGCAAATATACAGTACAACAGAGTTTCTTCCCGGGTAGGGCTGGGAGGGAGGGTTTGTGTGAATTTTTTCAATTAAACAAATAAGACATTTTCTATGGAAATCATTCAAAGTCATAGTTCATTAACATAAACATTCCCTAAACCCCCTGAAGGCTGACTTTCCTGAGAAGTGTTTTTAAAGTTTCAATTCAACAATAAGAGCAAAATCTAAGTGTAGAATCTAGATGATGGGGACATAGCAGAATTCACTACACTCTTCAACTTCTGTGTGTATTAGAAATTTTTTCCAATTTAAAATGTCCTCTAAATTGTTCTAAAGTTTCAATTTTTTAAAATTTAATTACATTTATCATATATTCATCTCCCTGAATTTTAAAAACTGGAGGAGGGAAAATACTATATAACCACAGATTAATAACAGTAAACCATGCCTTTGTCACTTCTCTTATCAGATATAACAGAATCCATTGTCTTTACCCTCAAATTTTACCTTTCCTGTTGTTAGCTCCCTAAACACCTCTTTCTGATATCCTTACATTGGAGAGATGCATGCTGAAAGGATTTAGTGATATACAGTGATGAATCTGCAATGTACTGTGAAGTTCTTCAGTAGAAAGATAATAGATGACTGATGGATAAGACAAGTTATGATAAGACAGGAAGCACATACAGCAAAATGTTACCAGCAACAGAATTTAAGTGATGGGCACATGGGTATTCGTTGCACTGTTCTTTCTACTTTTGTGTATGTTTGTAAATTTTTATAAGATTTTTTGGGGAAAAAACTCCCATGTCTCCCATGCTCTCCTACCTGAGAGCTCTGGTTTCCCCCACACCCTAATCAGCCTTCTTAGCAGGTGCAGGCATCCTGGAATTGGTCTCTCCCCACCTCCACCCCATCAGGCACACTGGTGGAGAAGCCATCTTTCCGAGATACTTAACTGATCCCCTTACTGCTCTAACTAGAACTATCTGATGCCTCGATGGCACCATCATGATAAACTCTAAATTCTTTAAAATGATACAGATCTTCTGTCCCGTCCAGACTCTTTCACTACAAAAATCACACCCCACGTCTTCCCTCAAATTTTCTATAAAACTATGTGCAGACCCTGGACTCACTATGCTATTTCATGCCTCTGAGCATCTGCTCGCTCTAGTTCTTCTGCCTGCTTCCGAGTGTGGTTTGAATCGCAGGTGGCTGTCACAGCACCTCGTGCTGAACGGCAGGAGCCAAGAGGCCACCACGACAAGCGTGACATTAATGTGGAGTTTAAAACGTTCTTGTGGTCAATCTCTCACTCAACCCACACTATAGGCCTACTGAGCAATTCCTTTCTAAATCAGCAGGGGGTGCCATAGTTTTGTTAAACAAAAGGAAAATTAAAGTCACGTTAACAAAAGCATCTTTCCCAAGCTTCAGCTAAAGTGTTAAAAGCTCTAAAATGTATTTAAAGAACTTGAAAATGAAAATAAACATCCACTATCCTCAACTTAATTTGAATAAAAGTCAACTTTTTTTATTTTTAAAAGCAACCATAAGTCATCAAAATTCTAAATGGGATTATATCCTCTGAAGCAACAATTTAACTTGTAGGAATTTATCTTAAGAAATAATCAAACAAGTATGAAGATACTTATTCTTAACAGTACTTATCACTACTTGATATAATATAATCTGTTTTTCTCTCCCATTAAAATATAAGTTCCATAAGGACAGGGAGTGTCTGTCACGTCCACTGCTCTATATCCAGCATCTCAAACACACAGGTACACGGAGACATTCAAAATATTCCTCAAATTGAGGTACAAGGAAATTCATGGTACAGAAGAGACCAAGAAGAGGAAACAATGTAAATATTCAGATCTATACTTTTTGACATAAGATGTTCATAATATATTGTTGGATAAAACAGACTTAAGATATGACTATTTTTGTAAAAAAACAAAAACAAAAACAAAACAAAACAAAAAACAGAATGTATGCACAGGAAAAATTTCTAAAATCATAATGTCCAAAATAATAACAGTTCTTTCTTCATGGTGGAATTTGGGTCATTCCTTAAGCCTTTCTGAATTTTTAATTTTTTTCTTTAATATTGCCATGTATTATTTTTAGCAGCAAGAAAATGTTCCTATTTTTTATGAAAATATTCATGCAAGATTTCACTCCAAAATTTGATATTATGAAATTCAAAAATATGAATCAATAAACTATTTACATATAATATTTTTAATATACTTAGTCTAAACCTCAAAAATATTTGCTAGGTTACTTCAATTATGGTCCCACAAATTAAGTGAACATAAATACTTCACCAATTGACCAAGTGATTCATTTAAACCATCAAGGCCCTTAGCCCATGGCAACCAGTGGCTATCAGAATTCCTCTCATTAGGTCCCAGATGTGTCAGACAAAGCATTCCAAGTAAGAAGAGCACATTTAAAAAGCAGACTCTTTTTGACAACAATAACCATGTGTGCCTCAGTGAATAACTTACATAAATATTAAATGTGACAATGGGTCTCATACATCCAAAAATAACATCGGAAAAATTTCCAAACAAAATTTATTAACTAGTGGTTTTCTGAATCTCATTAACAAATTCAGGTTGAATGTAATTAGTGGACAACAGCCAAAGTATAAAGTAAACATGAAGTCTTACTGGTCAATCTCACAAATGGGTAAAGGCAAGCCGGTCTTCCCAATTCTCAAAACAATTAAATCAAGAAAACAAGACAAAAATAATCATTTACACATTTACTAGAAGTTCTTGCCTTTCTTTATTCCATCTCAGTCCTCTTTCCACAAAATAAGAATAATAATCAAGTCTATCATACATTTATAAAGTTACAAATTTTCTAACAAAGATCAATCAGGAAATAAAGAAGGCATTTCTTTACCCGTGCTTATGAAGTCTTAGAGAAAATGTCTCAATCAAGTGTTTGCTGATTACCTGATACATATATTCAATACTGTAGGGATTTAGAAATTATCTAAGATACATTTGTCAAATTTGCATAATGTGCAAGCCTTTTTTTAAAAGATAAATTTGCATGGTTCCAATGTTAACAAGCTTACTAAAATGTTTTTAATATGCACAAACATAAAAATTTATCATTATTTTATAATTATAAAGTCAAGATAAACTCTAAATTTAAACACTAAAATTGATGAGATTCAAATTAACATTAACGTGATGAATGATGCTGGTTTGCTGAAACTAAAATGCTAGTTTAACTCACAACTTGATTTTGATTTTGAAAATGACAGACCTTCATTTGAGTCATTGTCCCAACATTTTTACCATTTTAACCATAAACTAAACTTTTTGAAAACTTTTATGAGTCCATCAATTTACACTAAAATAGAACAGAAAAGTGGCTAAGTTTTTAATGAAAATATCTTCATTGCAGAGTCCTATTCACTCACAATATCAACATGGAACTGGCCCTGCTACACAGGTGTTGTGACTTCAACGAACCAGCACAATCATTTGTTTTACTCCTGGCCTTCTGCTCTGCACTTTCCTAAACTAATCCTAGTCCAGTTCTGGTTTTGGTTTTGCCAGTCCAGAAAGGTGCTGACAACTAACAGTGACCACACTTTAGACAGAATAGTAGACCTCAATTTTTCTGGTACTTTCAAGATTAATCTCATGTTGTGACTTAACTTACTTGCTGACATTTTTCAAATAAATGCCGTGCTCCTATTAGTTGCATGGTACTACAGCAGATAGCACTACATGAGGTATAACAGGAAATAAACTATAGACATACCTAGATTTGATAAGCTTTATAATCAATTCCTCTTCTAAAATCCTAAATTTAAGAATCTAGATTTTGTTCTTTGGTCTTATTCACTTTAGGAACACCAGGAAACTGGGACATTGTTGTACTCTGGGCACTTGTGAAGCAGGGCTTTCCCCCATGCAAACACTGGTCATTGGTAGATTTCACCCTTCCCTGAAAGGAAAAAGAGATGGGACTGTAAAAGAAGGGAATGACCAGAGTGCCTGTGTTCTGATTTGCTAATGCTGCTAGAACGCAAAACACCAGAAATGGACTGGCTTTTACAAAGGGGGTTTTATTTGGTTACACAGTTACAGTCTTAAGGCCATAAAGCACCCAAGGTAATGCATCAACAATCGGGTACCTTCTCTGGAGGACGGCCAATGGTGTCCAAAAAGCCTCTGTTAGCTGGGAAGGCACATGGCTGGGAAGGCACATGGCTCCAGACTTCTGGTTTCAAAATGGCTTTCTCCCAGGACATTCCTCTCTAGGCTTCAGCTTCTCCCCAAAATGTCACTCTCAGTTGCTCTTGGGGTGTTTGTCCTCTCTTAAGCTTCTCTGGAGCAAAAGTCTGCTTTCAATGGCTGTCTTCAAACTGTCTCTCATCTGTAACTCCTCTCTCAGCTCCTGTGCATTCCTCAAAGTGTCCCTCTTGGCTATAGCAAGCTCGCTTCTTCTGTCTGAGCTTATACAGTGCTCCAGTAAACTAATCAAGGCCCATGCTGAATGGGTGGGGCCACACCTCCATGGAAATTATCCAATGAAAGATCTCACCCACAGTTGAGTGATCACATCTCCATGGAAACATCCAATCAAAAGTCTCCAACCCAATCAACACCAATATGTTTCCTGCCCACACAAGACTGCATCAAAGATAACGGCGTTTGGGGGAACATAATACATTCAAACCAGCACAGCCTGGGAGCTGATCACATTTTCTTTCTGTGAGGTATTAAAAATCAGGTATCACTCAAACCTGAGCCACAATACCAGGAAGCTGCCATCAACTCTCGGGCACACGCTGGCCCCACCAGGCCCCCCATTTTCTAGGGAATCTGCTCCCAGTGTGTGCTTTCCTCAACATGTAAAAAGGCAAGAAATATGCCTACATCTAAACCCAACAACGCATTAAAAGGCAACCAGGTAAGATTTTTCTTCCAGCTTGGCAAAATCAACTCTTAATAATGGAAACACAATAGACTCTAGGGCTGTTTGAAATTCGAATCTATTTAAGTAACGCCAACTGAATACTCTCCTGAGAATAAAAGCCTCCACTTCTGATACACACCAGGAAGATCTCCCACTCATTCAACAGCTGTGGATTTATTTGATTTCCTAGGAAGGATCTTTTTTTTTTTATTTGCAATTTTTTAAAGATCAGAATGGTTTTTAATTTTTTATAAAAGAGAAGCTGGCAAGGGGGAAGTGGGCACTGAAAAGCCAAGGAGAGTTGCCAGCCACAAACGGACTGCAGAGCTTAAGGTTAGGATTTCAGAGTTCTAAAGATAAATGTAAAAGAGAAGAAAGGCCTATAAAAGGACTCGGACTTCTCTGCAGCCTAGGAAACAGAGCCAGACTCAAGTGTTTGATTAATGAGCAAGAGGAAAGATGATACAATAAAATTAAATTTAAAAATCTGTGCTACCACTAGCTCAACATAAAGGAAACCTATAAATACCATCACGTAGAAATAATGTTTTCTAATAATCTTCCCTTACCACTTGACAGGCATGATTAAGATTTACAACAAACTAATCTTTCTTCCATAATTTTGGCAACTATTACACGTGGTGACACAAGTAACAGTTGGAACTTGATTGCTCAAGACATCGTTTCCCAACTATTAAAAAGAGATACCTTTCCTATAGCCACTCCTCTGTGAATTATCTTCAATTGTGTTCCAGTCTCCTTGCATTAAGAAACTGTGACAATGTCTCAAAAAGATTCTTTTCCCTCCCCCAAAGCATTTGAGAACATTCCTCAAACCATTAATTTCACAAATTAGCTAAGATTTCTAAGAGAACAATCACAGCTGCACAAATTCTCCTGAAACTCTTGCTAAATATAAGCGCTTTATCATTTAAGGGCTGTGTGTCTTCGCCTAATCCCTGAAGAGTAACTGCTATGGAAAGGACTGAGGGGAGAAAAGGGGCCAATAATATAAAAGGTGACATTTGGGAAGCAATGACCTTATTGTAACAAATGTCTAGGTGAGAGATGGATTCCCTAAAACCAGTGGGCTTCTGCTTTTGAGTACTAATTTTGCAAGGCTATTGCAAATACAACTATACAATCATCCTCAGTTAATACTTAAGACCTTTAAAAAAAAACCTCATAGATTCCTAGATTTACTACACCTTGAACAGTAACTAAAAAGAATACTAGGGATAATTACTTAAAACCTACCCAACAGAATTATCCTAAAGGGACATGATAAGTATTACACAGCCAACCATAAAATAGATTTACCTCAAAGTGAAAACTTGGACAGATTACATTTAACTGTGTAATTATGTACCTACAATCTAGCCCTCTCACAATCCTAAGGCAGGCTGAGAAAGGGGTGGCGAGGAGGAAAAACAAGGTGAAACTTGCTATCGGAGTCATCTACAGTGCAGTGCTGGCTGGAAGTCAAGTTGGCCTGCCCACACACCAACACTCTAATGATGACCTAAGGGAAAGCTGTTGAATTTGTGCCATAAGGAAGCCTGCTCAGAATTAAGGGAAAACTGCTGGGGCCTCATGTGTAATTGCTGTGTATTATGGATTTGAAAACTATCATTTAATATTGGGGGGTGAGGGTCCAGCAGGAAGCTGCACTCAAATAATAAATACGAGCTTGTTGTAAAATGGAAACTAGAAGTTACTGAATTTTTAGCCTCCTCCCCCTTTTATTCTCAAAAACTTTTGTACTCATTCTAATACAGTACAAAGGTACTTTGAATAAATGTATAGGAAAGCAATAGACAGGAGGGGGGAAGGGAAGGTGAGATGTAAAATAGGACTAAATTTTTAGACTGTATTTTTTGTGGGGTTTTTTTTTTATTTCACAATGAGAACGTAGTCAAGTCTTGCTTATACAACTAAAAATAAAGAAAAATCTTACCAACTATGAAATTCTGTATGGTAGTTTAAGGCCGTATTTACCCCAGAAAAGATCACATTCTTTTAATCCATTTCTATGGGTGCAGACATACTGCAGGTGAGAACTTTGATTAGATTATTTCAATTGATATGTGACCCACTTCATTCAAGGTGGGTCTTAATCTTCTTACTAGAGTCCTTTATAAGAGGATAAAAGACAGAAAAAGACCCCAGAGAAGCTAATAGACACAGAAGTGATGAGAAACCTAGAGAAGTTGAGAGACAAGGAAGGACATAAGGAAGCTAAGAGAGATGGAGGCTAAAAGAGAGAAACACGCAGAAGCTGAGAGAGGAAGCCACGGAAGCCAGAAGCTGGAAGCAACGAAACCTGGGAGAGAGAGAACAGCAGACGTCATGTGCCTTCCCATGCGATAGAGGAGCCCTAGCTCACTGTCTTCAGAATCCAGGTCTAGTCTTTGCTCCCAACACAGTTTCCAAGCTGCCTGGCAAACTGAGCAATTCTGAATTCTGCTAACTGTGTGACTTGTAACTACCTTCATGAACTCAATCTAGCAGTTATAATAAAGCTTGCAAACGAACTTTCAAAAAGTACAAATCTTATGCAGCATAAAACGAACATTTTGTTTCAAGGTACCAAATAAGTCTCTGCTTTGTATGACAGTGTTCCATGCAAATGCGGTACTTAGGCTGAGAAAGAATTATCAGGGTACACAAGTTCAAATGTGAGATCTTTTACTATATGGCCTAATTATAACGAACTCTTATTTCTGGACTTATATTTATCATGTGAAATTATGACTTTCAAGCTTGAATTCAAGATCTTTTCACTAAGATGGGAAAATTAATATCTTAAAATTAAGCATTTTAAAATATGAAATGCTGAAAAGAGCTTTAGGAGCTTACAGATTCAGAATACAGATTTTTCAAAATATTTTTAGGTTGTCTTCATTCTAAGAATGTTTTAAAATAATTCCATCAAAAAGTAGGTTATTCGGTAAGCAAAATGAGAAGCAATAAAATGTTCATTTTCATTTAACTTAATTAAAATTATGAAAAAATCAAATTATAAAACTACATTCATGTGTCATCAAAAGTTTTGGAAAATTACTTTTCTAAAGCTTTAAAGCCAAAATCCCTTTAGTGAAATTTAAAAGGTTCACTTCTTTATTTTTATAAATAAATTTCTTTCTTAAAAAAAAGTCAGAAAATTCAATCAAGAATCAGACTTCAGCTAACTTTTAATATCAAAACCAAATGCAAATAAAGGTAACAGTTAAAAAGGCACTTTCTGCTCTATGTGATAATGTATTATATGCAGATGACGATGATGATGATGATGGTGAGGATGATGAAATGAAAAAGAACAAGTAGAAAAGTTGGGTAAATTTTTTTTAATTCATCTGAAAACTCCAAAAAAAAGTTTCCAAAGCAGGACTTGAATGGCTTGATATCTCCGAGAAAATACTGTGTACTTTGAGAGGTACCCAATATTCTACATGCATTCCCCGCAAAACGTTTGCAGTGGAGACGGAGAAGGTGAGCCGCAGACAACTTTTAGGAGGCGGAGGAGTTGAGAAGAGCTTTTGCCATTCTGACCAGCTGAGAAGACAAAAACTTGAGTTCAGGGCTGATGTGGTAGCCAGGACTGCAGGAGCCAAGATGCCACAGACACGCACCTGATGTCTACACTGCTTTCCTCCTCAAGGTAGTCACTGATTCATAAGCAGCACAAACCGTGGGTAGAGAAGTAAGGAGAACGCAGCACCAAGAGACTGAGAGGCCAGGCACAGATTCATGCCTCAACACGAGGAGGAGATAAAAATTGGAGCTCAGGACCCAGCAACCAAGGACAGGGGCCCCAAGCTGGGACCCCCTGAGGACCACACCTGGTGAGACCTCTAAAAGATTCCACTTTCAGGGTAAAGGAAAACTGGAAATACACTGGGTCTTGCAAAGGCTGAAACCCAGCCGTAATTGGCTCAATCCTCTCCCAGTAGTGGAATCATCGGATATGGACATTATTAATCTAGGTTTTTTATTCTAGAAAAGTAAAACATGAAGGAGACTTTCACCCATCCTGGTAAGTGCCCCAATGAATCAAACGCTCAGCTGGGGTTGAGAACCTCTAACAGCAGGGGCTTTAGAGACTGTGAACCCAGATGCAAAGCCAAGCCCCACCACTTACCAGCCTTCCTATCCCAAAAAGAGATAATGATATCTTCCTCCTAATCTTACTGCGATAATTGCATGCCTTTCACAGTGTCTGACATATAACAATAGTCAGAAACAAACAAACAAACAAAAAAAACAACATTAAGTCACGTCTGATGGTCAATAAATGTTAGGTCAGGCTCACCTTATCCCAGGACCAAGATACATTCCCTCGCACACTTTCCTTTCACGGTGGCAGAATCATACACTACTATCAATTCCTAACAAAATTATCTTTCCAGTGAAAACTTCAGGTCTAATTTTGGTTTGATTTTTTTTAATTAGAGAATTGTAGGTTTACAGGAAAATCATGTATAAAATACAGAGTTTCCATATACCACCCTATGGTTTGCTTTGTTTTTAATAAGAAAAAGTATATTTGAGCACAAAAAGGAATGAAATTCTGCTACATACAACAACATGGATGAACTTGAAGGCATCATGCTGACTGAAACAGCCAGACACAAAAGGACAGATACTGTATGATCTCAATAACATGAAATAAGCAGAAAATGCTAATTCATAAAGTCAGAACCAAGGTTAACAGGGGCCGGGAGGGGAGGAGAGGGGGAAGTTAACATTTAATTGGTACAGTTTCTGTTTGGGGTGATGGAAACATTTTAGCAATGGACGATGTTGATGGGAGCACAGCACTGTGAATGCAATTAACACCACTGAATTGCATATTCGAAAAGGGATAAAAAGACTTGTTTTCCAGCTGTTAGTAACAAAACCGAACGTTCACTGAGCCAGCTACCAAGGCATGGAGCTGGAATCATAGAGAGAGGGGATATAATCCCAACTCGGAGGAGCTCCCTGTGTACTGGGAGAGAGAATTCCATATAAAGAGGTAAAACGGAGCAAGAGGCTGGGGAAACACGAAGTTACTGCCACAGTAAAGAGCTGTTAGAGGAAAGACAGAAACAGACTATGTGTAACATCCCAACAGAACTCCTACTCAGGAAATGAAAAGGCTTCAGGCTCGATCTTACAGGAGAAAATGCTCATCTAATGTAAACCCTCCCTGGTTTATTTTTGCTCTATCAACTCAACAAATTTAAAAAGAAACAATTAAAAGAATCAATTTTTAATAGCCCCCAAACTTTGGTCATTCATGTAACACCCTCACAATTTTTACATTACATAAAAAACTACTTTTTTACTTAACAGTCTTCTTTTTTTTTTTTTTTTTTTTTACAAAACAAATTGTACTTTCGATTGTTCACAGTACCATTACATAGTTGTACATTCATCACCAAAATCAATCCCTGACACCTTCATTAGCACACACACAAGAATAACGAGAATAATAATTAGAGTGAAAAAGAGCAATTGAAGTAAAAAAGAACACTGGGTACCTTTGTCTGTTTGTTTCCTTCCCCTATTTTTCTACTCATCCATCCATAAACTAGACAAAGTGGAGTGTGGTCCTTATGGCTTTCCCAATCCCATTGTCACCCCTCATAAGCTACATTTTTATACAACTGTCTTCGAGATTCATGGGTTCTGGGTTGTAGTTTGATAGTTTCAGGTATCCACCACCAGCTACCCCAATTCTTTAGAAACTAAAAAGGGTTGTCTAAAGTGTGCGTAAGAGTGCCCACCAGAGTGACCTCTCGGCTCCTTTTGGATTCTCTCTGCCGCTGAAGCTTATTTCATTTCCTTTCACATCCCCCTTTTGGTCAAGAAGATGTTCTCCGTCCCACGATGCCAGGTCTACATTCCTCCCCGGGAGTCATATTCCACGTTGCCAGGGAGATTCACTCCCCTGGGTGTCTGATCCCACGTAGGGGGGAGGGCAGTGATTTCACCTTTCAAGTTGGCTTAGCTAGAGAGACAGGGCCATATATGAGCAACAAAGAGGCATTCGGGAGGAGGCTCTTAGGCACAACCATAGGGAGGCCTAGCCTCTCCTTTGCAGCAACCATCTTCCGAAGGGTAAAACCTGTGGTAGAGGGCTCAACCCATCAAACCACCAGTCCCCTATGTCTGTGGTCATGTTAGCAACCATGGAGGTGGGGTAGGCGAATACCCCTGCATTCTCCACAGGCTCCTCAAGGGGGCACTGCATCTTTTTTTTTTCCTTGTTTTTTTTTGTTGTTGTTGTTTTTGTTTTTGTTTTAACTTTCCCTTCTTTTTTAAATCAACTGTATGAAAAAAAAGTTAAAAAGAAAACAAACATACAATAAAAGAACATTTCAAAGAGACCATAACAAGGGAGTAAGAAAAAGACAACTAACCTAAGATAACTGCTTAACTTCCAACATGTTCCTACTTTACCCCAAGAAAGTTACCTAATATAGCAACATTTCTGTGAACTTGCTCCTACTATATCCATCAGAAATTAACAGACCATAGTCATTCCTGGGCATCCCCAGAACGTTAAATAGCTTGTCTGTTCTTCTTGGATTATTGTTCCCCCTTCCTTAATTGCTCTCTATTGCTAGTTCCCCTACATTCTACATTATAAGCCATTTCTTAACAGTCTTCTTGAATCAAGTTTTTATTAACTTAAATGCCTATTTTAGGCCCTTTTTTAAACTACATAAATACCTATTTTTAGGCCCTTTTTAAACAAACGCATAGAATTTGTAAAACTAATTTGATAAACTAATTATGTTTTCTAAAATGCATGAAAATAAAGGCATAGCTATTTAAAATTGTCCATTAAAACACCTCTAAAATAATCCAGCATGTCCATATTTAGGAAACACTGATATTTAATTAGAATTTTTTAATTACATTAAGCACTATTTACAAATCTGTATTTGTAAATACAGTAAATGTTTATAGCATTATTCTGAATACATTAGTCTCAGTTCCTCATTCCACTTGTTAATTAATACATGCTTAATTACCTAAAGAGCATTCAATTATTTCCAGTGGAAATCCAATCTCCCGAGCTTCTCCTCTATAAATGAACATACTGTCTTTAACTAGCTCTTAGCTAATGATTTGAAGCAGTTATAGAAATCTTCCTCATATCTATAAACAATTAAGGTGGCTATTTCCTTCAGTCACCTACCAAGATGAGAAATTTTAAAAACATATATGAAAAATACTAGACACCATATTTAACTATATTCTAACCACATAGCATCTGTCTTCTGGTGCAATTTAAAATAACAGTCAACAGGCTTTGTTTTCTACATGATACATTTCACCTCAGTGTGAGATTACTATATGCCCAGATCCTGGGACAGAAAGAATTTCAATGATTTTTGCAAATATAGTTGCCTCCAAATTACAGTGTAAAATTACTCAAATTACTCTGGTTCCTTACCATGGCAAATTAGTTTTCTTAAGTCAAATTCAGCAAATCACATAGCCAGCCAGATTGATCCACACTACAAACAATTATCTTTAATCTTTCAACTAAGAAAAACTGTTCTTACCTACTTTGTCTCAATACCCTGCCCAGAATTAATCACTTTAGCAGTGAGGATGATGTACATGCTTATTAGCAACAGATCTTACACATAGGTGAGAAAAAACATAAAGAACTACCATGAACACTTTCCTTACTGGCACTGAGAGCAATTACACCGAACCTGGTTTGTAAAAGACGTTACAAGTCATTCACTGAGGCTAGAACTGATTGCTAGGGTTTTTATCACGAACGTGCATCACCCAGCAGCTCAGAGGCTCTGCACTCCACCAGAAAGGGCTTTCTATACTGGAGTCAGTGCCCCCATCCTGAGCAGGCACTGTACTTCCAGAGGATTCAGGTAAGGCGAACCCTTGTCCCCACCAATACATGCCCTGCAAGTGGTCAAACCAGGAATCCCAGGGAAAAGCCACAGCACCTACCCAATGCCAGCAGCACCCACACTCTTCCCCCTCACCTCCAAACACACACAGCCAAGGGGACACGCCTTCCCTACACCAGGTCACCCCTGCACCTACAGGGGGAGGATATCAGAAACACACTCCAATGATAAGGAGGTGGAAACCCCTCCAACTGGTTAGGAGACACCGTCTACCAGACAATATCCTAAGCAACAACTACTCTACCTTGAGAGAGAGACTAGTTTGTTTTACCTTGTGTTTCTCCATATATGACATTTGACTGAACTAGTAAATGATGATGAAACTGACAGTCATCTCAAAAACGGTCACAATGCATTAGTCTAGGCACCCACCAGCCGAGCTCCTAAAGCAGGCACTGTTAAAAATCATCATGCATGTTTCAGCTTACTACTTCAGTCTAATAAATAGCACTCGAGGATGATGCCCCTTAGCCTCTCCAAAACCACACTTTTGAATATGATGAACACTATCGACTCTCTCTTTCCTCAGATAAATCCACACACTATACCAACCATGCACCTCGTGAAGTGTCAGACTGAAGTCAATCCTTGTGTCCCAGATAAGAACTCTTGGTCTAGAGTCTCGAGAAGGTTAGCCCAAGGCCATGAGCTCATACCTGGAGAGAAACGCAACATAAGTGTGCTTGCACTAGGTGCCTAAGTAGTTGATCACAAATGCAATTATAGAATACTTTATGGAAAAATCAAAATTCCTCGGAGGTAGTATATTCTAATTGATTGAATGAAAGGACAACTACCAGCTGACTGCAGCAGCTCTTGAAATCAAGAAATAAGAGATGTGATCTGGGATGGCGGGGGGAAAGGGGCACAAAGTATTGAAGCTGTGCTGGCATGGTTCTCCAAATAACTATTCTGCAAACATTAACTGTTTGTATCAAATAATGGGGTTTGGGTATTGTGGAAGGGAAAAAAAGTGCCCCTCCTACCTGGGCCCACCACTGTCAGTCGATCTTAAAAATATTACAGAGCTACAATTTGGTGTCAGTGTTTATTGCAACAAAAGATTTAGTTGGCTCGTGAGACACTATAACACACGAGCAGAAGAACTTTAAAATCAACATGGAAGTCTTTCCCCTTCTTGGGACCTGGCTGTAAAGCCTTTCCTCAGCAGCCCCTAGAAAAGAGAAGATCTTGGACCTTGGGGTGGAAGGGACTGAGATGAAAGATCTGACCCAGCTGCAGAGCAGACAGGAACTGCAGCTAAAGGAGCAAGTCCACCCATCCAACACAGGCGGGCAACTCAGTCACGATGAGGGCAATGGCTGGTACGGGAATTGTCAAGAGAGGGTGATGGCATCCAGACCACAATGGACTCAAGCAGCGGGCAGTCCAGCGGCACGTGGATTCAGGCAGGTAGGGGCTCACCTCGAAGAACTTAACCACAGAGGCAGGGCTCCAACCCCCAGAAAGGGGGGCGTGGAGAATAAGACCGGGCAGCAGGAACCAAAGGGGACCCTCCACCCTAACTGAGGGGAAAGAGCAGCAGCACCAGGTCCTGGTCTGGTTGGCAACCAAAGAAAGTGTAGTGTGGGAAATCCAGTGCTTGGCCCCGAAACCACCAGATCCAAAGGAAGGGGCAGTGGTGGGCAGGCCACCCACCAGGGGAGGGAGCTGAGCTCCAAAGTCCTTCCTGGTCTCTGCCTCTGGTGTCACAGAGTTAGAACAAACAGAAGCAAAACAGGGAGGTCTGATATGCAGGAGAAGTAAATACTGTGAACAGAACAATCTAAAGAAAAATGTAATTTGAAATGATCAAAAGAAAAGCACATGAAGTCTGACCCAAAGCCCAAGTATTACTCTAAGCTGTCTTCCAACAGCTTGAACAGCCATATGGAAGCAGGAAGCACAAGATGTGTCTAACAAACTGTTTATTACAGTTGGGATAAAATAGAAGGTAGATGTTGGAGTAAGAGTGGGAGATAAAATTAGAAAAGACTGCTCCTGACTGGCTGCCTGGGGAGTCCATATGGGGATGGGGGAGAAGCAGTAAGGAAAGGATGTGTTCAAGAGTGTCTTGGGACAGTAATTATCGGCACCATCACAGAAGCCGACAAGGAGGGATTTCAGGAAAGACATCTCCAAATGCCACTGATAGTAAGAAAGATTAAATACCAATTAAGAGGCAGTCTCTCCACCAGTCTTAATAGCATGGAGGCCATGAGGGGAGAAGGTAGGTGAAGACAGAGTCTATTAGAGACATCATCTGCAAATAGTAACAGAGAGGTAGAAAACTGAGCCTCGTGCTCCATGAATAAGCGCTGAGGAAAAAGGAGCATTCAACAGACACAGCCCAATGAGGAACTTATTTATTGTGTTCTGTTGTTATTGTTCTAAAGATAGGTAGACATGAGCCAACAGACTGAAGATGCATGGAGCGAAACTGAGTAAATGATAAAACAAGGGATGTTTCGAGGGGCAGAATTATCCACTCAGCTATATCAAAATACCAAAAGATGGAAGGAACACAAGTGTTATCAACAGATGAATGGGAAATTTAAAAAAAAATTAGTATATACATAAAATTCCATTAGACTTAAAAAAAAATTCCACTTCAAATCACTTTTTCTTATGGATAGCTTCTCAATGTAAAATCCCTATAAATTTCTCAATATGTTAATAATGTGTCCTAAAGCATTCTGTTCTATAGTTCAACAACTAAGAAGTATATAACATAGTTCTTATAACTTTGGAGTCAGTTAATAAATTTTAACAAATGGTGCTTTTGAATTACTGAAATGTGAGAAGCAGAGTCAGGTGTAGTAAAGAGGAAAAAGAAAGGGCTCTAGGCTCACCCCAGCCTGGGTTGGAATCAACTTACAGAACCACTACTACCAGCTGAACCCTTACAATCCTAAGCACTCACATGCTAAGCAACTGACAAGAACCTCCCATCTGGTTCTCTGAATTTAAAGGCTCAACAACTTGCCCAAGCTGATAAAAAGAGAGGTATAGGACAAGGATCTGCACTGGTCTCACTCCAAAGACAATGCTTTGCCATCACCCACTTGGAATGCCACCTTCTGTGGCCTCCCACATTCTCTGACCTTCAGATCCTCATAACACCTTCATCATCGTTTTTTGTTTTTTGTTTTTTTTTTTAAAGTAAGACATGGATAGTATTTAGCACACAGAAGGTCCCCAGTAAATGCTGGTTCCTTTCTCTCATTCTATTTATTTTTTTACTCACGTCTTTAAAACCTTGATCTTCCCACTATATGGCAGCCCCTTGCCATGTCCTGGGACACCGTGTGTACACCCTTAAAGCACACAGCACCCTGCAGTAAAACCGCTGGCTCTTTCCCACTAGACCCTGCACTCCTCAAGGGCCCGGGACTTTGCCATCACTACTTCTGTGCCCAGAGTCTCTGGCCCATAAATGTTCCTTATTTCAATTAGTTCAGGTTAACATTCCGCCCAAGTGGTCTATCTGCTCAGGTTCATTTCTGTCACGGGGCCCAATAACATCACTCCAGACGTCAAGAGGCTAAACTAGCAAAACACAATCTGTTCGGGGCCAGCAAACTACGGCAATTTGGCCTGCCACCTGCTCCCGTAAAGAACGTTTTAGTGGACACGGCCAAGTTCATTCATTTATGTAGTATCTATGTCTGCTTTTGCATTATGGGGCAGAGCTGAGCAGGTGCGACAGAAAGCCCAGGGCCCACCAAGCTTAATATATTTACTGCCTGGCCTTTTGCAGGAACAGTGTGCTGACCTCTGCATTAGTTGGATTCCATCCAGAGAAACACCAAATATTAGAATACTGACTATGAGCCAGACACTGCCTTAGCTGCTGCATGTATTTTGGTGAACGTGGCCCTTACTTTCATAGAGCTGCAGTCTAGCAGGCAAAAAAAAGACAAAACATAAGTGGCCAAATAAATAAACAAGCAATAAAAAAACTACTCAATGTGGTTTGCACAGTGAAAGCAGACACGGCTGTTTGAGTGAATAATGAGTTTGAATGGAGGGTGCATATTTTACACTGCGTAAAAGGGACGTTTCTCTAGCTCCACAGATCTCCACTGTGTGTGTGCATGTGTGTGTGTGTGTGTGTGTGTGCGTGTGTGTGTGTAATAGAAAACTGAGTTCATGAGCATGACATGCTCCCAAGAGTGCACCCAGTGTCCTAGCCGAAGCTTCACCCTTCAGGAAAGCTGTGGAACGCACAGGAATGCGAGTAACATCATCACTGGCAGGCACTGAGCCCAGGGGTGAAAGCACTGGGAGGACTGCTTCCCAGATTTGTAGAACATATATTTTTAAATATATTCCTGGATCAATAAATAAAATAGCAAACAGAAGTAATATAAGATATTGACGGACTCCCCAAGTAATGAAAAGAGGTGCGACATACTTATGGAATTGTTATTTACAACCATTTAAAGGCTGGAAACACCTTTCAGAAAATAATTTAGTTCCCGCAGCATTTGCTCAACTACCTTTCACCTTTTTATTAACGGGGTTTTCATAAAGATTTATTTAGATTTTAATTTTACATGCATTCTTACTTTTAAAAACAAGCAAATAGGTAAGTTTTCAATTAAATCTCTAAAAAGAAGGAAAGAGAACAAGAGGAGAAGAAGGAATATATGGTTGCTGATGCTCAGAGAAGCTGGAGTGGTTTCATTTTTTTAATTTAATATACTACTCATTAAATCAAATTTCATCTGTTACTACTTCCTATGAAAAATACTGATTTTATTATAGATCAAGTGGAATAACCCAAAATGTCATTTTATACTTTAAATAAAATTAGCTGGTATTCATTGACTGTTCAAAAGGCATCTGGAGTAGGCTAAAAGAGCCTGAGTTGTTATGTCCTAAATCAACCAGGAACTCTCTTCTGTGTCTTCTGGTATGACTACAAAAGGATTCTATCTAGGAGAAGATCCCATTCTAAGAAAGAATAGAGGCATTCAAGTCAACGTATTTTCAAAAGCAGGACTTTTTTTTCTTGCTACTTCCATGGTCCCTGGAGACAGCCAGAAGCAGTTACTCAGCAGCGTCTCTCGTCTGGAAGAGAAACCTCGAAGAAATCAGAAAATTCAACCCACCTCACATTCCAGTTCCCTCACCCACACCTTCCTTAGTGCTTAAGGGATAAGAATTCAGAGACAGTAAAAGCAAAGAACGTATAAGTCTCCTATCTACTTTAAGACAAATGGCATCAAAATGCAAATGCAATGAAGAAATTCCTCTCCACCAGCACCTGGAATTATTCTTTGCATTAATAGTTTTAAATTACGCATTTCTTAGGCCTCATGGATTTTTATGCCTATCCCTGTACAAATAATTAAAGCTGTATATATGCCAGCATGTTGATTATAAAAGACTACATCCATAGTCACCAAGGCTCCCTGTGATGATCAGGTTCATGTGTCAACTTGGCCAGGTGATGGTGTCCAGGTGTCTGGTCAAGCAAGCACTGACCTAACTGTTACTGCAAGGACATTTGTGGCTGGTTTATTAAATCATCAGCCAATTGACTGCATCTGTGACTGATTACATCAACGAAGAGTGTATCTTCCACAATGAGAGAATTCAATCAGCTGGATTTAATTCAATCAGTTGAAGACTTTTAAGGGAGCAAGAGAGAACCTTCACTTCTTCTCGGGCTAGCCAGCGTCTCCTGAGGAGTTCACCAAACACATTCATCAGAGTTATCAGTCCACTGCCTGCCCTACAGAATTCGGACTCGTGCATCCCCACAGTTGTATGAGACACTTTTATAAAATTTTATGTTTACAGATACCTCCTGTTGGTTCTGCTTCCTGCTTCCCTAGAGAAGCCTGACTAATACACTCCCTTACTCTGCCCCATATTCCTCAACAATCAAAAGCTTTTCACATATTAATATCACGGAAACAAAAAAATAATACAGTTCCAAGAAAGTTACCAATTTTCTAATGGTCTTCTAATAAATTAGCAGGCTCTATGGCTCCCAGAACCAACCAAATTATTAAAACAGATGTATAGAACAGTGATATGCCTCCATCAAACGTTACGGCAAGCCCACACTACACATACTGCACTAGAACATTGCTCAAATCTTAGGGTACACAGAAGCCTGACTGGATGATTGCCTCCTGCTACCCTCTACCAAAAGGTAAAGAAACAAAAATGCCTGTGAAATAAGCTCTCTTCGCCACCATGCCATACTGGTTTTTCTACATGCCACCAAAACCTACATCATAAATAATCAGCAAAGGCAAGCTACCCTCATTACATGCTTTCATTTAGTTTTTCTTTGCTTTAGATTTTAACATCCCAAGAGGGAAACTTTAGATAGTATTCATCTTTTTTTTTTTTAAATACAGATTTTTTTAATTGAGATTGTTCACATACCATACAATTATCCAAAGATCCAAAGTGTACAATCAATTGCCCCTGGTACCATCATACAACTGTGTATCCATCACCAAAATTATTTTTTTTCAATTTTTAGAACATTTCCATTACTCCAGAAAAGAAATAAAGACAAAAAAAAGGAAACTCAAATCCTCCCATACCCATAACCACCCTCTCTCCATTGCTGACTCATAATATTCGTATAGTATATTTGTTACTGTTGATGAGAGCATGGTAAAATACTACTAAAACTGTAGTATATAATTTGCAATAGGTATATTTTTTTCCCTATATACCCCTCTATTATTAACTTCTAGTTATAGTGTCATACATTTGTTCTGGTTCATGAAAGAGATTTCTAATATTTGTACAGTTAATCATGGACATTGCCCACCACAAGGTTCACTGCTTTATACATTCCCATCTTTTAACCTCCAACTTTCCTTTTGGTGACACGAGACACTGAGCTTTCCCTTTCCACCACATTCACGCACCACTCAGCACTGTTAGTTATTCTCACAATGTGCTACTGTCACCTCTGTTCATTTCCAAACATTTAAGTTCAACCTAGTTAAACATTCTGCTCATAATAAGCAACTGCTTCCCATTCTCTAGCCTCATTCTATATCCTGGTAACTTATATTTCATGTCTATGCGTTTACATATTATAATTAATCCATATCAGTGAGACCCTGCAATATTTGTCCTTATGTGTCTGACTTATTTCACTCAATATAGTGCCCTCAAGGCTTCTTCATCAACCCATTTTTTTAAAGACAGTTTTGTTTACACAACATACACACCATCCTAAGTAAACAATCAATGGTCACATATTTATGTATTCACCACCCTCACCACTATCTATATAAAGACATCTCCATTTCTTCCACAAAGCAGGAGGAAGAGTCAAAAAAGGTAGACAAAAGAAAAAAAGAAAAAAACATGACAACTAGGAAGCAACAAAAGGAAAGATAGCATTAAACTAAAGTAGAATAAAGAGTCAGACAACATCAACAATGCCAAAAGTCCCATACCCCTCCCTTATGTCCCCCTGTTATATGCATTTAGCTTTGGTATATTGCCTTTGTTACATTAAAAGAAGCATAATACAATGTTTCTGTTAATTATAGTCTCTAGTTTGCATTGATTGCATTTTTCCCTCAATAACTCCCTATTTTTAACACCTTGCAAGGTTGACATTCATTTGTTCCCCTCATGAAAAAACATATTTGTACATTTTATTACAATTGTTGAGCACTCCTAAGTTTCACTGAGTTATACAGTCCCAGTCTTTATCTTTCCTCTTTCCTTCTCATGTCCCATATGCTCCTAACCTTCCTCTTTCAACCATACTCACAGTCATCTTTGTTCAGCGTACTTACATTTTTGTACTACCATCACCCAAAATTGTGTTCCAAATCTCTCACTCCTGTCTTTTCCTAACTGTCTAAGGTGCTCCCTTTAGCATTTCCCGTAGAGCAGGTATCTTTTTCACAAACTCTGTCACTGTCTGTTTGTCAGAGAATATTTTAAACTCTCCCTCATATTTGAAGGACAGTTTTGTCAGATATAGGATTATTGGTTGGCAGTTTTTCTCTTTCAGTATCTTAAATATATCACATCACTTTCTTTTTGCCTCCATGGTTTCTGCTGAGAAATCTGCAAATAGTCTTATCAAGCTTCCTTTGTATGTGATGGATTGCTTTTCTTTTGCTGCTTTCAGGATTCTCTGTCTTTGACATTTGATAATCTGATTATTAAGTGTCTTGGTGTAGGCCTACTCAGATCTATTCTGTTTGGGTACACTGCACTTCTTGGATCTATAATTTTAGGTCTTTCATAAGAGATGGGAAATTTCCATTGATTATTTCCTCTATTATTGCTTCTGCCCCTTTTCCCTTCTCTTCTCCTTCTGGGACACCCATGACATGTACATTCATGTGTTTCATGTTGTCATTCAATTTCCTGAGATGTTGCTCATATTTTTCCATTCTTTTCCCTATCTATTCTTTTGTGTGTAGGATTTCAGGTGTCTTGCTCTCCAGTTCCTGAGTGCTTTCTTCTGCCTCTTGAGATGTGCTGTTGTATGTCTCCATTGTGTCTTTCATCTCTTGTGTTATGCCTTGTATTTCCATAGATCCTGCCAGTTGTTTTCTCAAACTTTCAATTTCTACCTTATGTACACCCAGTGTTTTCTTTATAGCCTTCATCTCTTTTGCCATATCTTCCCTAAACTTTTTGAATTGATTTAGGATTAGTTGTTTCAATTCCTGTATCTCAGTTAAGTGTAAGTTTGTTCCTCAGACTGGGCCATAACTTCGTTTTCCTTAGTGTAGGTTGTAGTTTTCTGTTGTCTAGACATCTGGTTTCCTTTGTTACCCCAATCAGGTTTTCCCAGACCAGAACAGGCTCAGGTCTCAGAAGGAGGAAATATTCAGTATCAGGTTTCCCTGAGGGTGTGTCTCAGAAGACTGACTAACCCTGTGAGGCCTCAAGCCACTGTGCTTTTCCTATCCTGCCCAGCAGGTGGCACATGTCAGCCTGTGGCTCCCAACTGCTGTAAGGAGGTGTGGCCCCTTTAATTCTCAGCTTAAGTTGTTTCTGGTTTGATTGTTTTCCCCCAGGCCCTGGGGTCTTGTTCTGAATGGAAGGCAAGTAGTAGAGCTGGGCATCACCTCTTTCCTCTTAGGGAAGATACACCCCCTAGGGAGTTTTCATTTGCATTTAAATAGGTTCTTTGTCTCTCTGACTCTGCTATCTCCACCTTGTCTGGGACAGAGGGCTGTGAACTGAAAGTGGCTGAGGATTTCCCCACTGCAGAGTACTGCGAGCTGAAAATGGCTGAGGTTTTCTCCACTGAGCCACTCAGGTTGAGAGAAAAAGGGACAGGAAGCCCCATTTCAGGGCCAGTCCATGGCACCCAGTTTCACCTGTTGGCCAGAGATAGCACCTGGTCCTCTGGGCTCCCCCTCCCAGGACAGAGAAGTCCCCTGGCTCTTCAAGGTCAGTCATCACTAAAAGCCTCTGTCTGCTTGTTGGGGATTTGCAGCTTGCACTGAGCAGTCCACATTTGCCAATTAAAACTTTAGTTGGAGCTGGACTGAGATATATTCGCTTGTTCAGAGAGCACTACTCTCTTTCACCACGGGGGCTTTGCAGTTCAGGTTGCTGTGGGGGGAGGGGCTCCCAGCTCGGGTCCACAGTTTCTACTCACAGATTACATGCTGCAATCTCAGGCATTCCTCCCAATCCAGTTTGGTGTACGACATGTGGACAGTAACAGTAGTCCCCCAGCAGTTATTCCAGATTATTTACCAGTTGTTTCTGGTTGCTTATTAGTTGCTCCAGGGAACTAACTAACTTCCACTCCTCTCTATGCTGCCATCTTCTTCCCTATCATTATTCATCTTTATATATGCTCAGAGCAGATCTGAGTGCCTTTCAATTAATCTTAGTGAAATCACTCAGCTAAAATTTTTATGGTTGAAACTTAAGAGGCATTGTTTAACCAGAAAATATTGTCACTAAAGTATCAGAAATATGGCCACGATGACCACCTATATAAAGTGACATATCCAGTGCTCTTCCCATCCCACCCCCAGACCCACTGTATAACAAGTGCCATCTTCACTTGAACGTGCCAGAACCTCAAACTCGACATGTTTAAGAGTGAACTTACCTCCATCAGCAGATGGATGGACAAACAAAATGTGGTTTATAAAATACAATGGACCCTGAAGATCGGGAAAGTGAATACACTAGAGGGAAGTGTAGCAACAGACAAGATGGAATTTAACAAAGGACTATGAATACCAAATCTCTCTCTAGTTTTCTTCTTAGTTGCTAGGGTTTTAGACTAGCTAGAATGAAAGAACTGAAATGGTGGAATTGCAAACCATAGCATCCTTTGAAACTTGTTCTGTAACTACTTGTTAAATTGTAATTTAAAAGCTATCACCTTTTTGTATATATATTTCACAATAAAGAAATAATTGAAACTATGGTACTGTAACTCATAACATTTTTGGAAATTTCCCATATAACTACTTGTTAAATCATACTTTGAAAGATATTCTCTTTCTGCATATATGTAATATTTCACAATAAAGAAATAACTGAAACTTTGGAACTGTAACCCATAACATTCTTTGAAATTTGCTAACTCCTTGTTAAATTGCACTTGGAAAGTTCACTTCACTTACAAGTTCACTTCTATGTATAAATGTTATATTCTACAATAAAAAAATGATTATTTTATTAGGTAGGGTTCTCTAGGGAAACAACCAACAGGAGAGATCTGTAAATATGAGATTTTATAAAAAGTGTCTCACAAAACTGTGGGGATGCACAAGTCCAAATTCCATAGGGCAGGACGTATGAGTCCAAATTCTACAGGGTAGGCAGCGGACTGGCAACTCTGATGAAAGTGTTTGATGAACTCCCAGAAGAGGCTGGCTGGCTAAAGTGAAATTTCTCTCTTCTTCCTTAAAAGTCTTCAACTGACTGGATTAAATCCAGCTGACTGAATTCTCTCCTTGTCAAAGACATGCCCTTCCTTGATGTAATCAGCCACAGATGCAGTCAATTGACTGATCATCTAACAAACCAGCCTTCTGGTTTATTAACCAGCCACAAATGTCCTTGCAGTAACTGTTAGGCCAGTGCTTGCTTGATCAGACACCTGGCCAAGTTGACACATGAACCTAACCATCACAATTATAAATAAATTTTTTTAAAAATGCAATAATATATTATTCAGCCGTAAGAAGGAATGAAATTCTGACATATGTGGCAACATGGATGAACCTTGAAAATATTATGCTGAGTGAAATAAGCCAGACACAAAAGGATAAATACTCAATGAGACCATGTATATGAAATATCTAGAAAAAGCAAGTTCATAGGGTCAGAAAGTAGATTACAGGCTCACAGGGTAGGGATGGGGAGCACGGGGATTTATAGCCCAATGGGTACAGAGGTTCTGTTTGGGGTGTTGAAGAAGTCTGGGTAGCAGACGGCGGTGATGGTAGCCCAGCACTGTGAGTGTGATAATGCCACTGTACTGTACACTTAAAAATGGTTAAAATAGGGAAATTTATGTTTCATCTATAGGTTACCATGATTTTTAAAAATTTTTTAAGAAGGGACTCTGCTTCCTCTACCTCCCCCAAACCTGCTCTTTTGCCAGCACCCCCGTCTCAATGAATGGCGTAAGCACCCCCCAGATGCCCAGTCAGCAGCCTGAGCATCGCAGTGGAGCCTTCTCTCTCCCTCACCTCTTCCATCAGTCGTCCACCACGTCCTGGCATCTTCCTGATAATTCTTCAATCAGTCCATTTCCCTGCATCTCCACTGCCACCTACATGCTGGTCCAGGCCACTCTTCTCTCTCATCTGAACAACTTCCCATCCTCAGACTTCCCACACATCTACTATCATCTGCCTCCAAACCACTCAATACTTGGCATTTTTAAAGAGCAATCTTTAAATTAAAAATTTCATGTGTGTGCATTTACGCATACATATATATTTTTTAAACTCACCACGTCACTTCCTGGCTTAAAGCTTCTCAGTGGTTTCCACCACTCTTAGAGTCAAATCTAAATCTCCGTGATGTGGCCTAGAAAACCTTTGCCAGCATGAGCCCTCCTGACGCCCCCAAGTTGCCCTTCACTCTCTGAGCTCCGGCCTTACTACTGCCCATGTCTTAACCACGCTATGTTCTCCACCTCAGCTCGCTCTTCACATACCCTAGTCCCTCTGCCAGAAATACTCTCAGCCTTCCCCCTTCCACTCTCTGCCCTGTCGACCTCATGCTTCAGGTTCAGTTTAGACACCACTCCCTCAGGAGGGCACTTGGACTGGTTTAGCTCTCTCCACCCCTTCCCCACGTTATGTCACCCTTTACCTCCCACATCCTACTTGGCACGCTGTATCGTAAGAACTTGTTTAACATTGGTCTTTCACTCCAAATAAGAGCAGAGACCTCGTCTGTCTTACACACCACTCTGCCTCTTGTATGCACAGCCCAAAGTAGGTGCTCAAAAAATATGAACCCTCATTCATTTTTAGGTCTTCCTGATCAAAATGTCTGTCACATGCTTTTCACCCCAAGCATGAGCATTACCAAGTAGCAAGCTTTATTAAGACATTAATAAACAGTTAGCACTGGGTTAGGCTACAACAGTAGATCAAAGCATGGGCCTAGCCCAGAAGCAATTTAGAACTGAGAAGAAGAGATATCTCATACATACATGGTAGCAAACAACAAGACGGCATTATATAAAGACAAAATAATGTATCACTGTAAGTTAGTGTTGCCAAAGAAAACAGAAAAGAGGATCTCTGAAGTGGATTATTAAAGGACAGGTAGAATATAAACAAAAAGGAAGTGACTAAGGATGGGAAAACCGTGGAAGTGCCAAATTGTGTGGGCACATAACCCTACAGGAGCACACGCCACGTGCAGGGTTAGGTTTGATGTGAAAGGAGCACAGGAGGCCAAAGGAGACTGGGATCACACAGCAAGTTTCTGCTGTAAAAAAAGGCTCAAGCTGAATACCTAGTGGCAGCACAATATGAAGAACAACAAAATCTGGGTAAAGGGGTTAAAACTCAATGATTAGGAGTAATGGTTGTCACATTCCACTGAGTTGACTGCAATATTTTAGGCAGATCCCCTTCTCTAAGCTGCCTGCAGCCCTATAATAACCTAAGGACTCTTATTATTGTCCCCAGTTTATACGGGAGGAAGCTGAGTCTCAGACAAATTTATAACTTATTAAAGGACATACACTTGGTAAATGGTAGAACTGGGGTTTGATGACAGCAACTTCCGAGTCCTCACGAGTCCACAGCGTTGTTACGAGAGGTCCTCTGAGAAAATAATGTAAAGCAAGTAATGTTTTAAAACCTAATAACAGGGAACAGTGTAAACTGGAGGCTGCTAATTCAGCAAAACATTTGCTGTTGTAATCTAGGTCAGAGGTGAGCAGATTTAGACCAGAATGGCAGCACTGAAATCAGAGTACAGAGGTTAGGACAGGAGAGGATGCTGCTTTAAAGAAAATCCAATCTAACCGTGAAAATGAAGAGATGCTGGGATTCAAAGATGACTCCAAGGCACCTCGTCTTCAATATGAAATTGATGGTGGTACCATAAACAGGGATGGGGTAAATTTTAAGGTGGCCCCGTTTTTCCTTCTCAGATCTTTTGAATGAGGTGAAGAGGAGACATCCAAGCGAAAATGTTCAACACAGCTGGAGCAGCGAGACCAAAACCTAGCTGACAGAACGGGGCTAGATTAATATCAGAAGCGTTAATTTTATATTTATGTGTATTTCTTAAACAAAAAGGGGCATTGTTTTAATACAGAAAACTAACAACTATTAACAAAAAACGGGGAAAAAAAACTTTTAATAATTGGACTCCTCCCCACACAGTAACCAGTACCTAAAGTGCCTAGTGGCAGCACTCCCTGTATGTCAGTCGAAGCCAACAGCTCCCCACCACCCACTCACATCCTTGGCAAACCAACCCACACCCACTGCAGTAACACTGCAGCATCTTTTTGGAACACAAAATATCAGGACTGTCTGCTAAAATGGATATGAAAATATCAGCCAAAAAGGAAAGGTGGTTTCAACTGATAAGCAGTATTTTTTTCACAATCTAAAGCATATACACAAATAAGCGTTGTTATAAAATGTCAAAGAAGCATGACGGATTCACATTAGCAAACAGATGCATGAAGAAGACATCTGCAGACCACACTGAAAGTTAGAATTGAAAACGCCATCTGGTCTCTGGTATCAACATAGCCAGGTATTATTCACAAAACAAGGGCGGATTTTAAAAAGCAAGTAATAGGATGAAACATGCAGTGTATCATTTATGTTAACAAACACTTAACACCATATTTGTTTTTAAATTTAAGGAGACATCCAGATGCAGCTGTGGGGGGCTGAATCATATCCCTCAGAGAAGACAGGTTCAAATCCTAATCCCCCTCCCCGAACTCACTTGTACATAGGACTTTGGAAGGTGTTATTAGTTAAGGTGAGGCCAAAGTGAACTAAGACAGGCCTGAACCAACAGGACTAAAGTGCTGATAAGCAAAGGCAACTGTGCGCAGACACAGCAACCAGGGCAGACATGACACACATCCGCACGTGCCAGAGACAGAGAACGAACCACCACCCGAACGCCACCCATTTCAGAAAAACCAGGGCCGGCCAACTCCTGGATATCAGACTTCAGGTCTCAAAAACTGCAACAATAATTAGCTGTTGTTTAAGCTAACCCATGTGTGGTATCCGTCACAGCAGATACCACAAATGGAGACGATGATAAAAGTACCTTTAGAAAGAGATGAAGGGCTACGCACGAATTCATATTAGCAGCTGCTTCCGGGGAGAGGGAAATAGGACTGGGGAGGGGAGCACAGGAAACTTCAACTTTATCCGTAATGTTTCATTTCTTTCATTAAAAAAAAAAATCTGAAACAAACAGGCCAAAATGTTAACATCAGTTACCTTGGGAGAGGTCATAGAGAGTTTACTGTGTTCTGTTTGCCATTCGATATTTCTGAAATTTTACCCAAATTAAAAATTTAAAAAGCCAGTTGGTCCAAACCCCTCAGCTAATGAAAATATCACATGAAACACATCTGACATACTCAGCGCCTCAGTAACTTCAGGGTGAAGCTCACCCACTTCTGCGAGCAGCCAACTTGTGTTTTGGACTCCTCACTGGTTTCTTAAAATAGAATGGCATAATTAGCAGACTCGATCCTGGCTGGAGCTCCTGAACTTCATCTACAGCGTGGACCCAGCCAGAGGCAAGCACTCCGGTGGCACAACTAGGAAGGGGCCCTGGCCTCAGGATCTCCTGAGGAAGCAAAGAGGAAGGCTCAGGAAGGAACGAGTAAAAAAGACAATTGGGCTGAACAAACCCAAAGTCCTTCCTCCCACCCCATCCCTGAACCCATGCCCATCCCAACTCCTGTAGAGACTCACTGCAGCCTGTGGCCCCTTTTTCCTCTAAGAAGTGAGCCTCTAGCTGGCTCTTCAGCTGGTCAAGTGCTCGCTGTGGAAGCACACAGCACGCGCGCTAAAAAACCCTTGCAGTCATTCAATAATTGCTGATACCAGATTTTGTGAGAGGCACCAGGGATACTGGAATAAGTCCAAAATCCCAACCCTCAGAAATAGCTCTGTTAATTTTCCTCCTCTCAATTTCCTAGACTTAAAATGTCCCCACCATCAAATCCAAGAAAACTCAAGTCTAAGCCGTGGCTAAATGATCTCTTAGATGTGAATTCTAACTGTTGTGAGCCAAGCTAAGATGACCTTGCAACGTGAGCCAAAAGCTTAAGGAGGTCTGTGCTTCTCTAGCTGTCCAAACCGCAACGGGCAGGTGAGCCTGGCGCCGGTTACTCCCAGAATAACGGGAGACTAAAGAGAACGGAGAGGAGCAAAATACTCATTTACGTTTCATTAAACTTCTTTTACCAGCCAGAGATTCAGTTCAGCAACTACCAAGACCCCTAAAACTAACAGGACAGTAAAAATAAAAGGAAACATTACTGAGCACCTACTCTGCACTTTGTTAGCTTTAGAACAATAAAGATATTTTAAGTAATATAATGATGCTGCAGATGAAATTTCAAGGAACAGAATTCATTTTAATAGGACTTAGGCATAAAGCACACTGTGCAATTTCTACTGTTCTTGACTACAGATTAATACTAGCAACAGGGTAATGAAATTCCCCAGAATCTCGACTCCCACTTGCAGGGAGGGCCTGGCAAAGAGGCAGGTGTGACCACCAAGGCCCTGATCATCTCAGACCAGGGAGAGAAGAACAAGATAAAGGCCACATGCAACCTCCACACCACAGGGTCAGAACTGCCCCAGGAGGGACAAACGGGCCACGCGGCAGGTACAGCAACCAAGGTGCCACTTTAGACAAAGAGAGAAAGCGGTCACCTCGGAACACATTCCTATGTCGACTTGAGTAGAGGGGGTGTCAACACAGCCACGGAGAGTAACATGGAAAGACCCAAACACGGGCTTTGAAAGTCAAGCAGAGACTTAGACTCAGAGCAGGAGACCCAAAGAGTCAATGATTGCTCCTAAAAGGAAAAAGCCTTCTGAACCGATACTCAAGGAGGAACCATGACAGTCAGCCGGGAGCAGATGGCTGCAATCGCGGCACCAGGCCACAAGCACCTGGTCTACGGTGTATCTGACAACAATACAAAAAGAGGAACGAAAAGAAAGAAATGGCAGCACCCGATTACTGACTCGAAAGCAGAATTGGAAAAATTAGCTCTTGGGGGTATTTAGCAACAATATTGTTAATTAATAATGAATAGCAACTACCACTTATTGATCCTTGAAGTGCCAGGCACTGTGCCAAGTGTGTTATGTGCATTCTTGCATTTAATTCTCACTACCACCATTTGAGGTACATCAGCTACCTTTCCAGATAAGAAAACTGAGGCTTTGAGAGGTTAAATAACTTGCCTTAGTCCACAGAGCTGTAATTTGGTATTACAGTCCATACTCTTAACCCTGAGGGTAGACAGCCTGGAGGTTCCCACTGATGACCTGGGGGTGCACCTCAATTAAGCAAGTAGAGGGCTGCAGAAACAGACATTCCTGTACACCGGAAGGCTAGAGGCAGGGATCTTGTTTAGAGAAACATCAATCCTCCCTTCTCCTCCCAGTGAGGCTTTTAGCCTTGATGAAGCTAAGTCTAGTTCAAAAACTAGGAGAACCTGATGTTTATCAATATTCCCTTAGAAGGAAGTGCACAGACAGTTACTGTTAGTTCCGCTGGAATGGCGATGCATCCCCAGCATTTTCACAGGCAGCTGCACACTTCACTGGGAATCAAGGGGCCCAAGAAAAATAGGCCAAGACCTGCTGTACCTGCCCCAGCCCAGTGTGGCTGCCCTGTCAGTGGGCTTCTCTACCCTTAATTAGAGATCATGATCTAATCTATAATAGATTTGGGAATGTTCTCCTCCGACCAGTTTGTTACCACCTAAAAATGCTATAGCTGGTTTGAGGGTGAAGAGCAGGTGAAATCAAACATGCTAACTCTGAGACAAAGAAATATCCAATGAACAACTGCAAACTTGCTACAGCAGATTAGGACTTGGGTGGATTTGCCGAACTGAAGTTCACTGAAGCCACAGGCAGTTAGAAGCCACTCATACAGAAGATAGCTGAACACCAAAAGGCATGACTGGGATAGGGGGGTGAGTAAGTGGGTCAAGGATTGAAGACATCGCAACAATTAAGGGGCAGGAGGAAGAAGGAAAGCCAGTGGCAGACACTAAAAAGAAACCATCTGAGCAGTGGAAGAACAAAACAGAACAGAATTATTCCCCCTTCTCAAGGGGGAAGAGACACTGCAAAATGAAAAGCACAGTCTATGCGGAATGCAGCCAAAGGTCAAGAAAATAACGGAAGGCAAGAGCTCAGCATCATGGGTCGTCTTTGAGAGAACAGTTTCAGCAGAGCAAGAGGAACAGAAATAACTTTAAGAAATCTGTGGAATCTCAGAAAAAAATTACTCTCTCAGCCTCTATCTTCCCTAAAGCTCCCCAATACCGTTAAGAAATCTATTCCATTACTCTGCCCAAATCTCTAATAGAACCATCCCTGCTCTCCTCCTCGACACTCTGTCCTATTGCAGTGACCTTTCCCATCTGACCTCCTGTACACCAATTACGTAAATGCCACGTGATCATAATGTTACTGGTTTCCCAGGCTGAGGTACGCTGCAGTCATCCAATGGTAAGCATAAAAGCAACACATCATTCTGGAAGAGTACATCTTACACAATGGTAAGTAACTTTTAATCTATGAGATCAAACATAAAACTACAAAACAATTCCAGGCTTGCAGTGGGCAACTTTTTGATGTGCCCCCAGGCTTCCACTGGGCAAGCTTTCATCATTAAGGTATCACGTTGGTAGAAATTTTTAGAAGCACTGAACAAAGTAGGTAAGACTTGTGCTTGTCCTGTTAAGGTAAAGAGCCAAAGAAACAAAGTTTGAAGGTGTATAAAGGAGAGGAAAATTCCAGTATGAATTCAAAGCAGATGTTAGCTCCCACACTGGTCTCTGATGTACAGGAGAACGGTTAACTTGGTTTGAATCCCGGCTTTACCTCTTACGAGTCAGATGACTCAGGGCAAATTACCTTCTCTGTGACTCAGTTTGTCCTTCTGAAAAATGAAAATGACAAAATTTAAAGAGCTGCCATGAGAATTAAAACATAAATATACAGGGAGAGCTTGCTTAGCACAAAGCCTGGCATGGAATAAGGGATCAATAAATGGCAGCTATTATCTGCAAACTCCAGGCTTGTCCCAATTCTGTTAAAGCGTTCCCCAATTATCATCAGACAGGAAAATATCTATTTTGATAAGCAGTCTTACCATATCAGTCACAGTCCATCAGCAGGGATCCTTGAACTGCCATATACAAAAATAAGAGCAGATTTAATTACTCAAGTCTAGACCCCTCTGAAGATCAGAAACACCTAAGACAACAGACTCCAAGTCATTGTCACTTCAGGTATCATTTATAAAATGTATTGCTCTGAACACAAATTTTTCAGATCTTGCCGGTTAGTTTAACAGTCAGTGTGCACATCGGTAATTATAAGGAAGTACTTGACTGAGGATACGCACGAGAAGCCAGCTGGAAAAACCAGGGTCACAAAGATGCCTCCGTCCTACTGAGCATCAGCAGCAGGTACCCAGTTCCCAGGAAGGGTTGCACAAGTGGACACAGATATTTACACAGGCCTTTGTTGTCCCGGCTCTAAGTACTGGGTATTCACAATTGCTCAAATTATGAAAAAGAATCCAGGGAGGGAGGAGCAGCTTAAAACCTGTCTGGCCTGAACGAGAAGGACCTGTTTCGAGGCACAGCCAGCAGGAGCAGGAATCAGGGCGGAGAAGTCTGCAGTTTAAGACTCGAGGCATTTGCCTTCCCTTCGCTTTTCTCTCACCCTCATTTCGATTACAAGTAGATCCTCTTTCATTACATCTGACAGGCTCCTCCAAATAATTGGCCTCATTATTGTTTCCCTTTCTTTGGAGAAAACTTTATTCTATTTTCTATTCATTTCTCAAGTCGACAGTATATATTTTGAAGTGGGGGGCAGGAGGAGATCATAACAAATATAACCTCTGTTTATCATTCAATCTACAGAATGCCAGTGAAAGTTTATATAATAAAAACAAATCAACTTTTCACCTACAAATATTATTACACAATAGGCTTCTTGAGGGCAAGGATGTGTTAGCAATACTTAACACATTTTCAAATCTGCTCTCAGAATATAATGTAAGTAGCTACAAAAAGGGATAGTTACATGCAATAAATGCAGTCATCAAAGGCAAGAAAAATCTTGTTTTTCAAAAAAATTCCAATTCCCTAGTAACATCAAGAGGTTTCTACCATCATTCTTCATTTTAAATGATTTAAGCTACTTTCAGAATATTAAAAAAAGGACTTTTCTATTGATAGTTGCCTTTGGATTTACTTCTGAAAACTAGTGCAATTTTTAATTTGGCATTTGAAAGAAAAACAACATACAGACTAATTTAATTAACTCACCCTGAACAGACTTGTTCTGTCAATTAATGGGCCAACTCATTATATTGAAAAGTGATTTTTAAAATAAATAAAAAAGGAAAAAGAGTCAAACACTGAAACTGCCTTTTTTTAATACCATCTCAAACAGTTGATATGGGAAAGTTTCTCTTTATAAAATAGTCTAATAAAGAAAAGAAGATAGAATTAAAATATCACCATTTTGAAAACACTAGCAATTTAACAGATTGAAGCAATGATTATCAATGGCCAAAATATCAGAAAAAGCGACACCCAACGTTACCTGACTCCTGCTAGAAGCATGCTCCACCAACTATGAAGCACTTTTGCCAAAAAATAGAAGCTGAATCAGCTCAAGATCTGTTTGCCCTTTACAGGAAATATGGGAACAGGACATGTTAAGCCATGCTACCTGTAATCCTTTCTTTAATTATGATGACGTTACCAAACAAATACTTCTTGATAAACCAGCATACGGGAAATTTCTTTGTGATTATCTTCATCTTAAAAGATGAGTAAAGTCCAGCAAGTATTAGCATGTTTATGGATGTATTTATTGTGATAAGGCAGCAAAATCAACAACTTCATACAGGTCTGGAGTTGCTGATCTCAGAAGTTATGTCTTTCCCAGTGTTACATTTGTTTTGTTTGGAAAAACAGCTGAGCCAATCTGTAGCAGCTCTCTGTTTCTGAGAAGACAGCTTTGGGACCAAGCAAAGTAAGCTAACCAGAAGTTGGCTTCTGGTTTAGCAGCCTTGGAGGATCACTAGCCATGACAAGAGGTGCTAAAGCTAAGCCAGCTGCTCTCCAAGTGGTCCATAAAACCCAGGAGCAGATCCTCAAGAACCTTTCAGGGCGCCCGCAACATCAAAACTATTTTTATAATAAAGCTGGGAGCTAGCTGTCATTTTCACTGTATCAACACTTGCACTGATGGTATAAAAAGCAACAGTGGGTTTTAAAACCGCTGGCACCTTAGCACACAGATCAAAGCAGATGCACCAAACTGTCTAGGCAGTCACCGTATTCTTCACCACTAGCAATTCACAGCAGAAAAAATGCCTGTTTCACATAAGAATGCCTTGGATTAAACAATGAAAATTAATAATTGGGTTAAATCTCCCCCTGTGAGTACATGGACTTTTAATACTTTTTATGATGAAATAGGAAATACACATAAAGGACTCCTATCACATACTGAAGGAAAAGGTGGTCTCAATAAAAATATTTGTGCAACTGTTTGATTTGCAAGCTGAACCAGCAGCTTTTTTTTTTAAGACAGAATCTCATTTTTACATGAAATAACTGAAAGACAAACTACAGTTATTGACACAAGGGGATTTCACATTTTCTTGAAAATGAACCAAATAAGCCCACTGCTTCAAGGAAAACAATGGACATATTTGTTGTCAATGATAAAATTTGAACTTTCAAGCAAAAATTAGCTATTTTGAAAACTTGTGTCTACCACCAAGAACAGTTTCCCAATATTTAAAGACCTTTCTGGTGGGATCACTAGTGATTTTAACAAATGTGATATAAAATGTGCCAGCATTTAGAGGAGCTACGTAATTCAGTGATCCAATATTTTCCAAATCATAAGTGGGTAAACATACTCACTCAAAGTACAAGATAGACTAATGGATTTAAACACAATAGACGAAGAAAAGTTTACTGATATGGTTTCAGATTATTCCACACTGCAACCAAACTTTAAGCAACAATCACTTACAGGGTTTTGATGTCAATCAAAGAAGAAAATCCACAATTATCTGAAAAGAGTATCAAAATACTCCTCCTTTTCCGACTACAGATCTGTGAGAAACTGGATTTTCTCCGTATACTTCGACCAAAACAAGGTATCACAACAGGCTGAATGCGGTAGCAGATAAGAGAAGCCAGCCAACTTTTACTAGACCAAACATCAAAAAGCACTGCGAAAAGATGAAATAATGCCATTCTTCTCACTGAATCATTCAAATAAAGTTAATTTTCATTAAGTTAATGTATAATCGGGTTGTTTTTTAGTGAATAAACATTCTAAAATTTCCTCAGTTTGGATTTCTAATAGTAAGTATCGACAGATATAACCCATATGAATAAAAGGTCTTTGGGGTGCTCAATGATTTTTAAGTGTCAGTGGTCCCGAGACCAAGTCGGGAACTGTTGCACCCACCCCTCCTGAGTTCAGTTGGACTCTCACAATGGACTCTTTCATGAGACTAGTTTTGAAAACGGCTAATTTGATCTGTCTACACTAGTGAATTAAAGAAGCTAGAAAAAAAGCTAGTTCCCATCCCCTTATTTCTTCAGCTAAGTCAAGAATACCTAAAACATGTCATTCAAAGCAAAAGAAATATCTTCTTTACCATTCTTTTAAACTCTTCAGGATCAGATTTATAACAAAAGTCACTTAAACTGCAATATCTGAAGTCAGAACTGTGATCTCAACCCTCAAATATTTTTCCCATCTGCAATGGTATGTGTAGCCAGGAGCTCACAATCGCAGATACAGTATCTAAGATGAGTAAACCATTGCAGAGGCTAGCTTAACCTGAGGGAAATGCTGAGCTACTGCAGGGTTTTGAGCAGGTTAAGTGGCTTGATCCACCTTGCATTGTTCAAAGTCCACCCTTGAGGTTGGGTAAAAAAGAGGGTTGAGGACACAGGGCAGGAGCAGAGAAGTTATTACAATAAGCCACAGAACAGAAGACGAATTTAATTTCTTCCACAAAAGCAAAGCCATTTATTTCCAATGTTACTATTGACAAATACAGTTATTAGTTTCCAGTGATCACAAAATACAAATCTGCCTTGTATATACCCTGGATTCTCTACTATGTGGCCCCACTCACAAATTACGCTTTTTTTTTTTTTTTTTTACTTTTTATGAGGTAACATTTCAAACATATATTAAAGAGAGAATAATATAATATAATGAAATTCCAGGTACTGATCACCCAGCTTCAATTCATAGCCAATATTGTTTCACCCCAGATGATTATGCAGTCCTTTTTTATCACTGTTTTCTTACTACAAAAAAAATTAAAATCCTATTATAAAGCTTTGGAAAAACAGACAAACACAGCAAAGAATTAACTCACCTATAATCTTAATGCTCAGAAATAATCACTGTCTTTATTTGAGTATCACACAGAAAGATGAATTTATAGTACATGGACAATTAGGAATTTGCATGAAAGTAAATTTATTCTTTATTACAAAATTAGGATTACCTTGATTATATGATACTATAATCTTTTGCCCACCTTATATTAACAATTCCCATGGAGAAAAATATGCAAATATGCCTATGGCTGGACATTTAGATTGCTTCTAATTTCTTAAGTGTCAAAATATTGTAATGAATTACTGAATATATAAATTGTGCATATAACTAACAATGACATACACTAAGGAACACTAGACATGACATAGAAAATTGGGCTCACAGATATGCACAATAGAGAAACTGATGCCAATGAGACAAGGAAAGTTAGTTCCTCTGGATAGGATCACACAACTAGAAAGATTAACTATAGACTTAAAATCAACCTTCATAAAAATGATCAACCCTAGATGATTCCAATTAGGAATGCTTGCCAAAAAAAAAAAAAAAAAAAAAAACATTAACAAAATGTATAGTATTTGGAGAATTATTAAAGGTGTATGAAATCAACCTCACAAGGAATTTAAACTTGGCAAAACTGCTGAGCATCTGCAAAATTCAGTTTCCATCTACTGAGAATACACTAGGTGCTAAGTATAAAAAATAAGACAGTGTCTTTGCGTCACTATCGGATCATCAAAAGGAAGACACAAGCATAAATGATTACAAAACAATGTTATAACTACTCTCCTAAGAAATATGCCACCTGCTATGGCCCACTGAGGAGAGAAATAACTCAGTTTGCCTGGAGAAGAAGGAAAAGATGACACTAATTGTATCTCAATAAAATTGCCTTTTAAAAAAATTAGATCTTACAGAAAGAAGAGAATTTCTCTGAGGGAAAAAGAAAAAGGGGGAGAGGGGGGACATTCCAGAAGAGTCATGCAGGATGAAAAGACAGAGCATGGGGTATATGGGGCGTACTGGGGTGTATACTGGGGTGTATGCAGAATAAAAATCTGCCCGTGCCAGGACCACAGATCGGGAGGCAGCAGCAGATGAAACGAAACAAGAAAATGAGGGCATGGCCAGACCGTAAAGGGCACTACAGACCACAAGAACTCTAGCCGTCATTCTCTGCTCCAGCAGGCAGAGAAGGAGGACAATCATATTTGTGATTTTAAAAGATAACTGGCAGTTCAGAAGATGAGGGGTATGGAATTAAAACAGGAAGATCAGATAACATCACCAAACCAGATGACTACTTTGCTTAAGTGTTTAGGTCAATGTGACGGAAATACTTCTTACCTTGCATATGCATAACTTCCCCCATCACAAAGTGCGATTTCTCAGTGTAACATTATTGATAACAAAAACTACCACCACCACCATCCCGTATGTGGCACTTGTTAGATGCCAGGTACTGTTCTAAACCCTTTGCATCATTAATTCATGTAATTCTCACGCCAACCTTCTGAGAAACAATCAACTATTATCCCATTATTAATGTTTTACAAACATGTTTTGAAAAGTTAACTGACCAGGGGACTCGGGCAAGATGGCGGCATAGAGAGGAGTGGAAGCTAAGTAGTCCCCCTGGAACAACTACAAAATACCAGAAACAACTAGTAAATAATCCAGAATAACTGCGGGGGGACAAACCAGACCATCCATTCATCATACACCAACCTGAATTGGGAGGAATGCCCGAGAACACAGCATAAAATCTGTAAGTAAAACCTGCGGAACCAGGTCGGGAGACCCCCTCCCCCATAGCCTGAGCTGCAAAGCCTCGTGGTGCCACAGAGAAGCTCTCTCCCAGCAAGCGAATACAGCTCAGCTGAGCTCCAGCTGGGGTTTTAAGTAGCGAGTGTGAACTGCTCACTACAGGTACGCAGCCCCAAAACACAGACAGAGGCTTTGGGTGACGACTGACCTGGGAGAGCCGGAGGGTCGCCTTGACTGGGTCTGAAGGGGACTATCTGTTTCTTTTTCGGCTCAGTGGAGAAAGCCCCAGTCATTTTCAGTTTCCAGGGTTGTGACTCTGGGAAGGGTGGAGACAGCACAAGCAGAGCCAGACCATTGAAATGCTAATGACCTCCACCTGGGGGGTCTGTCTTCTCTAGGAGGACAGGGGTGGGGCCCTTTCCATTCAGAACCAGACCCCAGAGCCTGGGGGAACACGGCCATACCTCCTCACACCAGTCAAGAATTATAGGCTAACAGGCATCACCTGCTGGGCAGAAAAGCACAGTGACCCGAGGCATCAAAGGGTGGAGCAATTTTCTAAGACACACCCACAGGGAAACCAGATACTGAATATTTCTTCCCTCTGGGACCTGAGCCTGTTCTGGTCTGGGAAAACCTGATTTGGATAACCAAGGAAACCATGCCTAGACAACAGAAAATTACAACCTACACTAAGAAAAACAAAGTTATGGCCCAGTCAAAGGAACAAACGTACACTTCAACCGAGATACAGGAATTTAAACAACTAATGCTAAATCAATTCAAAAACTTTAGAGAAGATATTGCAAAAGAGATAGAGGCTGTAAAGGAAGCACTGGACATGTATACGGCAGAAATCAAAAGTTCAAAAAACCTACTAGCAGAATCTATGGAAATGAAAGGCACAACACAAGAGATGAAAGACACAATGGAAACATACAACAGCAGATCTCAAGAGGCAGAAAACACTCAGGAACTGGAGAACAAAACACCTGAAAGCCTACACGCAAAGGAGAAGATGGAGAGAAAAGAATGAAAAAATATGAGCAACGTCTCCAGGAACTCAAGGATGAAACAAAGTACAATAATGTATGTATCATTGGTGTCCCAGAAGGAGAAGAGAAGGTAAAGGGGGCAGAAGCAATAATAGAGGAAATAATTAATGAAAATTTCCCATCTCTTATGAAAGACATAAAATTACAGATCCAAGAAGCGCAGCGTACTCCAAACAGAAGAGATATGAATAGGCGTATGCCAAGACACTTAATATTCAGATTATCAAATGTCAAAGACAAAGAGAGAATCCTGAAAGCAGCAAGAGAAAAGCAATCCATTACATACAAAGGAAGCTTAATAAGACTATGTGCGGATCTCTCAGCAGAAACCATGGAGGCAAGAAGGAAGTAGTGTGATATATTTAAGATACTGAAAGAGAAAAACCACCAACCAAGAATCCTGTATCTAGCAAAGCTGTCCTTCAAATATGAGGGAGAGCTCAAAATATTTTCCAACAAACAGACAATGAGAGACTTTGTGAACAAGACACCTGCCCTACAGGAAATACTAAAGGAAGCACTACAGGGTGATAGAAGACAGGAGTGTGTGGTTTGGAGCACAATTTTGGGAGATGGTAGCACAACAATGTAAGTACACTGAACAAAGGTAACTATGAATACGGTTGAGAGAGGAAGGTGGGGAGCATGTGAGACATCACAAGAAAGGAGGAAAGATAACGACTGGGACTGTGTAACCTGGTGAAATCTAGAGTATTCAACAATTGTGATAAAATGTACAAATATGTTCTTTTACGAGGGAGAGCAAGCAAATGTCAACCTTGCAAGGTGTTAAAAATGGGGAGGCACTGGGGGAGGGATGCAATCAGCATAAACTAGAGACTGTAACTAATAGAATCATTGTATTATGCTTCCTTTAATGTAACAAAGGTGATATACCAAGGTGAATGCAGATAAGAGGGGGGGATAGGGGAGGCATGTTAGACACTTGACATTGGTGGTATTGTCTGATTCTTTATTCTACTTTGACTTAAGGTTATTTTTCCTTTTGCTGCTTCCTAGCTGTCATTTTTTTTTTCCTCTTTCTTTTGCCTCTCTACCTTCTTTGACTCTCCCTCCTGCCTTGTGGAAGAAATGTAGATGCTCTTGCTTAGTATGAGCAGAATGTTCAATTAGGATGAACTTAAATGTCTGGAAATGAACAGGGGTGTTGGTAGCAAGATGTGAGAATAACTAACAGTGCCAAATGGTGTGTGAATGAGGTGGAAAGGGAAAGCTCAGAGTCATGTATGTCACCAGAAGGAAAGTTGGAGGTCAAAAGATGGAAATGTATAAAACTGAATCCTATGGTGGGCAATGTCCATGATCAGCTGTACAAATACTAGAAATCACTTCATGAACCAGAACAAATGTATGACAATACAATTAGAAGTTAATAATAGAGGGGCATATAGGGAAGAACTATATACCTATTACAAACTATATACTACAGTTAGTAGTATTTCAACATTTTTTCATAAACAGTAACAAACGTACTATATCAATACTAGGAGTCAACAATTGAGGGGTGTTGGTTAGGGATAGGGGAGGTTTAGAGTTTCCTTTTCTTTTTTTCTCTTTTCATCTTTCACTTTATTTCTTGTCTGGAGTAATGAAAAGTTTCTAAAAATTGAACAAAAATTAAGTGTGATGGATGCACAGCTGTGTGAGGGTACTCAGGGGCAAGTGATTGTACACTTCAGATCTTTGGATAATTGTATGGTATCTGAACAATCTCAATAAAAATAAAAAAAAAAAAAGTTAACTGACCAGCCCAAAGTCATACAGCTAATAAGTTGCAGAACTAGATTGAATTCAGGCAACGTGGTTGGCTCCAGGCTCTACGTGTTAGGAACTGTGGCCTCGTTTATTCACCAAAAGGGAAAGGCCAATTAAACCTCATAAATTTCAAAGGCAACCAAGGAAAGACTGAGGGACTTACCAAGATTAGATAGCAAGTTACAATAGCAGAACTAAAGCTTCCTCCTTCCCTGCCCTGTATTCTTTAAATACCATGCTGCCCCTTTGCCACCACTGTTATTTGCAATCATAGCCAGTGAAATAAGGAGAAAGAAATCAAAGTTATAAGGACCAGAAAGGAAGGAAAGAAAAAAAAAAAACTGTCACTATCCACAGAAGATGATGATGCTGATGCTGATGATGATGTTAAGTAAATCATAACAGTAAGTCTACAAGTAATTTATAATAAACGAATTTCAGAAGCTTACATGGAATTCAAATTTAATATACAAAAATCAATTTTATTACTACATAGCAACAATGAACATTTGAAAAATGAAATTTAAAGAGATACCATTTACAAAACTATCTAAAAACGCCAAATACCTAAGAATGAATGGAACAAAAAACAATCACTTTTCCATACTCGGGGCCTCCATACCTACCTGGATTTCTGCAACACTGTAAGTGCCAGCCCCGCCTGCCCTGGATTAGGCCCTACCGCTGCAGAGAAGAGAGTCTCAGGAGAAAACTCAGGGATAAAAATGGAGGAAGTGACGCTTCAGCTTGAAATTACTAGAAATGTCCAGGAAGTAAAGGAGGGAGATGACACTCAGGAACTAAAGAAGCCCCCAGGTCAGCTAAATATTCCTTGGAGTGATGAGGAAATCAAGTTTCATTCAGGAATGGGAATCCCCTGAACATGTGAGGTATCCCAGACAGAAGAAAAAGAATCACGTGATGTCAAAATCAATTGCCCAGGGGCTCAGAAAGAGGGGCGTAAAGAAGAGCTGGTGACAATGTCTCCACATGTTGGTAAGTTTGACAGACTAATATTGGACTATACATGAGGCCAACCAGAAGCAAAGGACTGAACCCTGCCTTGTCCTTATGGAGAGCCCTACACAGGACAATGGAGAACTGAGAGGACAGCGTCTCCTCAGGCTGTCCCCAAGCAGACATGGCCAACCTTCCACCCTCCTGAGTTCCAGCTCCACATGTGCACCATCCTTGTGCCCCTTGAAGAGCTGATGTTGACCTCCCACACATGTGATCTACATGGAGAACCCTCAGGTACCAGGTGGGCACCCTGGACCCCAAGCCCTCCATGGTCATCTCCATACCTGTATCCTGCCATTCTCCCAGAGGACCCCACCCCTCCCCCAGCAGATCCTGGCCTTTACAACAGCTTAAACCTGGATCCCAATTCTGTTTGCGAGATAACAGAATATCACAGATCCATGCACTCATTCCATCTTAACAATGTTTTTCTTCCAATCTATTAACACAGAATATTCTATCATTTATTTAGGTCTTCATGAATTATTTTAGCAATGTTTTCTTATTTTCTGTGTACAAGCCCTTTACATCTTGGTTATATTTATTCCTAGATATTAGATTATTTTAGTTGCTATTGTGAATGGAATTTTTTCCTTCATTACTTCTTCTGATTATTCAATGTTTGTACATAGTAACAGTGAAGATTTCTAGCTGTTGATCTTGTACCCTACCACTTTGCTGAATTCTTTTATTAGGTTGAGTAGCAATTTTGTGTTTTCTTTGTGCCTTTCTATATATAGGGTCATGTCATCTGCAAATAGTGCACGTTTTACTTCTTCCTTTCCAATTTGCAGGCCTTTTATTTCTTTTTCTTCCCTAGCTCCTATGACTAGAACTTCTAGAACAATGGTGAACCACAGTGGTGACAGTGGACATCCTTGTCTTGTTCCAGATTTTAGGGGGAAAGCTTCATTCTTCGACTACTAACTATGTTAGGTTGGGTTTGTCATTTATGCCTTTATCAGGTTAAGGGAGTTTCCTTCTATTCTTACTAAGTAGTTTTATCAAGAAAAAATGCTGAATTTTGTCAGAAGCATTTTCTGCACCCACTGAGAAGATCATATTGTCTTTTCCCTTCTGTTTCATAATGTTGTGTATTATATTCTTTGATTTTCTAATGTTAAACCATCTTGCATGCCTGGGATAAAATCCACTTGATCCTTTTTTTTTTTTTTCATACACTGTTGAATTCAATTTGCAGTATTTTGTTTAGGATCTTTGCACCTATATTCATAAGAGAAATTTGTGTTGAATTTTATTTTTCTTGTAGTGTCTTTGGCACTAGGGTAATGCTGTCCTTACACAATGAATTAGGTAGTGTTCCCTTCTCTTCAGTTTTCTGGAAGGGTATGAACATGATTGGTATTAATTCTTCTTGGAATGAATGATAGAATTCACCTGTGAAGACATCTGATCCTGAGCTATTCTTAGTTGGGAGATTTTTGAAGATTGAGTCAATCTCTTTGCTTGGAATTGGTCTGTTGAGATCTTCTATTTGTTGTATAGTCAGTGTAGGTAGGCTGTTTGTGTGTTACTAGTAATTTGTCCATTTCATCTGGTTTGTCCAATTTATTGGCATATCGATTTTCATAGAATCTCTTACGATACTTTTTATTTCTGTGGGGTCAGTAATATATATAGAGGTATGACATGTTCAAGGATCATGATGTATGCAACTTACAATCAAATTTTTGAAAATAGGTATATATATAATTAGATATATAGATAGGTAAAGGATGGATAGATAGACACAGATATAATTATACAAAAATGTGGCAAAATATTAAAGGTAGACAAAGCGAGTATGTGGGTATGGGGTATATTGGAGTTCTTTGTATTATGATACAATTTTTGTAACTGTAACTTCAAAATTATTTTCAAAATAAAAGTTATAAAAATGAAAAAAAGAATGAATGGAACAACAAAAATTCAAGCTCTCTCCATATGGAGAGAAAAAAAAAAGGAGAGATTAATGAAAGAAATTGAGAAAGAACTAGAAGAGTACATACGCTATGACTCCATTATATAAACGACAAAAACCACCATTATGAATTCACGCTGTTACAAGTTAGGATAGAAAAGAGCATACAGGTGGCTTCTGGGGAACTATTAATGTTGACCTAGTGCTGGTTACACAATGTGTCTATGAAAGTTCAGTGAGCTGCACACGTAACATATATGCATTGTACTATGTACATATTATACTTCAGTATTTTTTTTTAATTCACACAGCTTAAAATTTCCACTTTGCTTTTTCAAATCTATGATGGTTTTAACTTACCCGAGGCATTACACATACCTTACTTTGGAAAAGTCTGATAAGCATCACTCAAATATGTAATTTAAAAATGTCAATATACATAACTAACTTTTCAGAGTTAAAAGAATTATATACCATGGATCTCCAGGATAGACCATACATAAGGTCACAAAATAAGTCTCAATAAATTCAAAAACACTGAAAGCACACAATATATCTTCTCTGACCACAAGAAAATAAAACCAAATCAATAACAGAGGGAGAAATGGGAAATAAACAAATGTGGAAATTAAACAAAGGACTCTTGAACAACTAATGGATCAAAGAAGAAATCACAAGGGAAATTCAGAAATATCTCAAGATGAAAGAAAATTAAAACACAACATACCAAAACTTACGGGATATAGCAAAGGCAGTGCTGAGAGGGAAATTGGTACACTACCACCAATTCTGCAGAAATAAAAAGGACTATATGTGGATACTATAAACAACTGTACACCAACAAATTAGATAACCCCGACTGAATGGACAAATTCCTAAAAGCAAACCACCTACACTGACTTAAGAAGAAACAGAAGATCTCAACAAACCAAAAACTAGTAAAGAAACGGAATCAGTAATCAAAAACCTCCCAAGAAAGAAAAACCCAGGACCAGATGGCTTCACAGGGAGATTTTTTTTTCATAGTTTACATTATGAGCATTTTTCCCCATAGACCATCTATTATTAATACCTTGTATTAGTGTCATCTATTTGTTAAAATTCATGAAAGAACATTCTTATATTTGTACTACTGACCCCAGACTATCATCCACAACAGGGTTCACTGTGTCATACAGTCCCATTCACAGAGGAATTTTACTGAACATTCCAAGAATTAATACCTATCCTGCTCAAACTCTTCCAAAAAACTGAAGAGGAGGGAACACTCCCTAACTCATTCTCTGAGGCCAACATCACCCTCCTAGCAAAGCCAGATGAAGATGCCACAAGAAAACTACAGATCAATATTTCTTATGAATACAGATGCAACAATCTGCCACAAAATACTAGCAAACCAAATCCAACAGCACATCAAAAGAATTTATACACCATGATCAAGTGGGATTTATCCCAAGTATGCAAGGGTGGTTCAACATAAGAAAATAAATAAATGTAATACACCACATTAACACAAGGAAGGAAAAAAATCACACGTGCATCTCAATTGATGCAGAAAAAGAATATGATAAAATCCAGAACTCCTTCTTGATAAACTCTCAGAAAATTGGAATAGAAGGAAACTTCCTCAACATGATAAAGGACATATATGAAAAACCCACAGTTAACATTATACTCAATAGTGAAAGAGTATGAGTAGTGAAAGTTCCCTCCAAGATCTGGAACAAGACAAAGATGTCATCACTGTCATTCAATATTGTACTAGAAGTTCTGGTTAGAGCAATTGGGCAAGAGAAATAAATAAAAGGCATCCAAATTGGAAAAAAAGAAGTAAAACTTCCCCTATTTGCAGATGGCATGATCCTAAATACAGAAAATCCTGAAAAACCCACAACAAAGCTACTGCAAACAATAAATTTAGCAAAGTGGCAGTTTACCAGATCAACAGGCAAAAATCAGTAGTGTTTCTATACACTAGTAATTAACAATCTGAAGAAAAAATCAATGTTTAAAACTCCATTTACATTAGCAACTAAAGGAATTAAATATCTAGGAATAAATCTAACCAAGGATGTAAAGGAGTTGTGCACAGAAAACTACAAAGCATTGCTAAAGGAAATGAAAGAAGACCTAAATAAATGAAGGACATCCGTGTTCATGGATTGGAAGACTAAATATTGTTATGTCAGTTCTACCCATAGTGATTTACAGTTTCTTTGCAGAAATGGAAAAGCCAATCATCAGATTTATATGGAAGGGTAAGGGGCCTCAAATAACCAAAGGCATCTTGAAAAAAGAGAACAAAGTTGGAAGACTCACACTTCCCAATCTTAAAACTCACACTTCCCAATCTTAAAACTTATTACATCTTGAAAAAAGAGAACAAAGTTGGAAGACTCACACTTCCCAATCTTAAAACTTATTACAGGAGAGGATTTAAGATGGCAGCATAGAGAGGAGTGGAAGTTAAGCAGTCCCCCTGGAACAACTAAAAAAAACCAGAAACAACTAGTAAATAATCCGGAATAACTGCAGGGGGACAAACATGACCGTCCACTCATCATACACCAACCTGAACCGGGAGGAATGCCCGAGATCACAGCATAAAAACTGCAGATCCAAATCGGGAGACACCTCCCCTACAACCCAAGTTACAAAGCCTCCTGGTGCCAGAGAGAAGATTTCTTCCAGCGAGCAATTATAACTCAGCTGAGCTCCAACTGGGGTTTTAATTAGCGAGTGTGAACTGCTCACTATAACGTACAAATCCCCAGCAAGCAGACAGAGGGTTTGGGTGACGACTGACCTTGGAGAGCTGCAGGGTCGCCTCGGACTAGCTCTGTTCCTTTTTTGACTCAGTGGAGAAAGCCTCAGCCATTTTCAAATATGTTTTTAAATGAAGTAGAACAAATAAATGTTAACATTGCAAGGTGTTAAAAATAGGGTGGGATTGGGGGGGGAATACAATCAATGCAAACTAGAGGCTAGAACTAACAGAAACATTGTATTATGCTTCCTTTATGTAACAAAAGCAATATACCAAAGCTAAATGCACATGGAGGGGTGGGGAATAGGGGAAGGGTATGGGACTCCAGGCATTGGTGATGTTGTCTGACTCTTTATCCTACTTTAGGTTAATGTTATCTTTCCTTTTGTCACCTTCTATCAAGTTTTTTTTGTTTGTTTGTTTTTCTTTCTCTTGCCTTTTTCTTTTGCCTCTCTGCCTTCTTTGACTCTTCCTCCATCTTCGTGGAAGAAATGTCCTTATACAGAGAGTGGCGATGGTGCTCAATACATAAATACGTGACTATACGGGGAACCAACGATTGTTTACTTAGGACAGAATGTATAGTGTTTGAACAAAACCATCTTAAAAGAAATAGGTTGATGAAGAAACAATGAGGGCACTATATTGAGTAAAATAAGACAGACACATTAAGGCAAATATTGCAGGGTCTCACTGATATGAATTAATTATAATATGTAAACTCATAGACATGAAATATAAGTTACCAGGATATAGAATGAGGCTAAAGAATGGAGAGCGGTTGCTTATTATGAGCAAAATGTTCAACTAGGGTGAACTTAAATATTTGGAAATGGACAGGAGTGATGGTAGCATGTAACAAGAATAACTAACAGTGCTAAAAGGTGTGTGAAGGTGGTGGAAAGGGTAAGCTCAGAGTCACGTAGGTCACCAACAGGAAAGTTGGAGGTTGAAAGATGGGAATGTATAAAACAGTGAATCTTGTGGTGGACAATGTCCATGATTAACTATACAAATATTAGAAATCTCTCTCACGAACTAGAACAAATGTATGTCACTAAAACTACAGGTTAATAATAGAGAGGTATATAGGGAAAAAATATATACCTATTGCAAACTATATACTACAGTTAGCAGTATTTTAACATTCTTTCATCAACAGTAACAAATCTACTATACCAAAACCATGAATCAATAATGGAGGTGGGGGCATGGTTAGGGGTATGGGAGGATGTGAGTTTCCTTGTTTTTTTGTCTTTGTTTCTTTTCTGGAGTAGTGAAAATCTTCTAAAAACTGAAAAAAAAAATTGTATTGATGGATGCACAGCTGTATGGTGGTGCCATGGGTAATTAATTGTACACTTTGGATCTTTGGATAGTTGTATGGTATCTGAACAATCTCAATAAAAATAAATAAATAATAATAATAACAAACATTACAAAGTGACAGTGATCAAAACAGCATTGCACTGGCACAAGGACAGACACATATGCTAATGGAATCAAACTGAGAGCTCAGAAATCAACCTCACATTTGCACCATACCAATACTAAGTGTCAATAATAGGGGGGTGTGGGGCTATGGGATTTTTCTTTTTGGAGAAATAAAAATGTTCTCAAATTGAGTGTGGTGATGAATGCACAATTCTTTGTTTATGCCAAGAGCCACTAATTGTATACTCTGGATGGATTGTATGGATGTGAACAAAACTGTTTTTTTAAAAAAAGTGGTATGTACCTACTTTTTAGCCCTAAAAAGAAATAAAATGTTGATACATGCTACAACATGGAAGAACCTTGAAAGCACTATGTTAACTGAGATACGCCAGACATGAAAGGGCAATTATTTTATGATTCCACTTATTAAAATATCTAGAATAATCCAAATTCATAAAGACAGAAAGTAGACTGGACTTACCAGGGGCATGCAGTGGGGGGAGGAAGAGTAATTGCTTAATGGGTACAGGGTTTCTGTTTGGGATGAGGAAAAGTCTTAGTAATGGATGGTGGTGATGCGAGCACAACATTGTGAAAGTAATTAACTGCACTGAGTTATACATTTGAATGTGGTTAAAAGGGGAAATTTTATGTTGTATATGTTACTAGAATAAAAAGTAAAAAAAAACAAAAAAAAAACACAGAACTCTATAACACAGTGAACTCTACTGTAAATGATGGATGATAGTTAACAGTAGAATTAGAGAAATGTTTGTTCATGATAACAAATGTACCACACTAATGCAAAGTGTTAATAATAGGGTGGTATATGGGAACTCAATATTTTATGCATGATTTTTCTGTATACCTACCACTTCTTTAATAATAATAATTTAAAAAATTATACCATGTATGACATTTACCTTACCAAAGTCAGGAAGAGAATTCTGTGCTTATTTCTTAAGCTTTTCAAGCCAATGAAATCACTTAACAATTTTTAAAAACTGAAATATCTCAATTAAAGGCAGAATTAAAGATGAATTTCCTTTCAGGTTGGGAACAAGATCAAGAGGTCCACTTTGTTTGCTACTCTTCAACATATGTTAAATGTGAGAGGCCAAATTCCAAAGCTCATTAGAAGAAAATGTAGAAAATACCTTTGTTAACTAGGAGTAGAGATATTTCCTAAACAAGATCCAGAAGGGGGGAATATAGGATGGATGTTTAATTTGAACAGAATTAAAGATTCTCCAACAAAGAATTTCAAAGAAAAAAACTTGATAGGTAAAAACTAAGAAAACATTTGCAACATCTAAAATTCAACAAGGGATTAGCATCTAGAATATACAACAAACTCCTATAAATTAAGGAGGAAAGGGGAGGGATTAAGAAAACCTGATAGAAAAAGAGGCAAAGAATATAAATGCCCAATTCACACAAGGGGATACTCAGCTTCATCAGTAATCAGAGAACTGCAAATATGAATGACATATCACATTATGCCCAGATTGTTCCATCTGTTTCATCAGATTGGAAAAAAATCATAAGGTCAGAAAATACCAAGTGCCAGCAAGAACGTGTGGAACACCAGCTGGTGAGAGTGTGACCCAGTACAGCCACTCCAGATAACGATCTGGCAGTACATTTCATGAAATTACGTCTATACTCTGAAGAGGGTCCATGAGGGGAGGGGAATACGAATGGGGAAACAGATCATAAAATGAAACAAGAGGCTTTGCACGGGCCATGAACTGGGGCTTTCAGTCAAGCCTGTGCTGGTTTAGGAAGAGAAGGAAGATGGCAATCTCCAAATCCACTTTCCTTCATTGAACCAGGCTGCACTGAGTCCTACCTACCAAGTACTGTGCCCCAAGTTAGTGGTGGAGTAGTGAAGATCCAGTCCCCACCCAACGAGAGCCTGCATTCCAGCCAGGGACACAGTAAAAAGTACACAAATAAAATAAGAGTGTGATGACTGCTACAAAGGACATAAAATAGGTGATCGTGACCGAGAAATTGGGGCAGGGGGAATTAACCAGGCGTTCAGCAAGCTGGGGAAGGAGATGTCTCAAGCACTGCATTCAGGATCATCAAAGTCCCTGGATGACAGACAGGACACGTGCTAAAGATGACTTTGAGGTACGTCCTGTAATTTAATTGCCAGAAACAACCTTGAGAATTCCTGTTACATAAAAGAATAAAATAAGTGTTGAGAGAATCCCATATATTTTGACCAAAGGATTCAACCTTTTTAGGAAGAACAAGCCACCACCAGTTGGAATATTCTATGTCTCTAGAAAATGTTTCTGGAAAACCACTAGATGACACAAACTTTTCCTTCCTTCAACAAACGTTTCCTTCATTTATTATATAGTGAGTACTCGTGTTTTTTTCCCCCAACATGGTGCCAAGAAATGATGATAAATTTAAAACTTCTTGCCCTTAAGGAGCTTACCTCAACTGTATAAGAGTCAGGATTTTACTTATTTCATACACTAACTGATTTCTATGATTAAAAACCTAACATTTATTGCATGTTTGCAACCTGCCAGACACTGTTCTGAGAGCTTTAAATACATCTGAGCTCATTTACTGTGATGGCATTGAAGTACCACGTATTTCCATTTTAGAGATGAAAAAACAAGAAGTAAGAAAATTGCCTGTAGTCAAAGAACTAGTAAGTGGCAGAGCAGGGTTTCAAATCCACATCTTCCGGACATCAAAGCCCATGTTCTTCACTATTACACTTATATTTCCCCTGGAATCTACCCACTGGCTTTCAAAGTGTGGTTCCTGGACCAGTAGCATCACCATTACCCGAGAACTTATTAGAAACGCAAAATCTCAGGACCCACCCTAGACCCTGAAACTCTGGCAATGGGACTCATCCATCTGAGTTTAACAAGCCCTCCAGGTGATTCTGAGGCATGATAGTTTTACAACCACTGATTTAAATTGTTCATACCAAGCTTATGTTAAAGGTGAAATGATTCCTAGTTGAAATATTCTAAAATGTTAAGTTTTTCTCTTATTTAAAATGACCTTAAATAAATCAAATGTTTATTCCTTTCCTCATTGCCCATAGCACAGAAATCCCTCCCCAAAGGGGGTGTGGGGGTGGGGAGGGATGCCTCCCTTGTACACTGATTATACCATGTAAGAAAAAAATTGGGAACTGAGCTAAATTTGAAATATGAAAAGAGCACAGAAGTCTGAACACAACCTTCAAAAGTTAAATCTGAAGCCATATTAGGAGAAGAAAAAAAATATTTTGACTATCAACAGTTGACGCCTGAGAAGTCTTAGACTATAACTCCATAATCCTTTTTATCCTGGGCTCAACTCCAAATTTTTACATCACTTCAACAAACTTCCCATTGCCAAAATAGAAGTTGCAACTCAGAAATGCTTGATTCTGTAGACTCAAATTGCTTTAAGTACACGTACAGGAGGAAAGGCTTTCAAAGAGTTTGTCTTTATCATGAGTAAAGTTAATCAATACATAATCGCACATCAGACACGATTACAGTATAGAATACAGTGACAGGTGCTAAAGCCGTCTCCAGGCTCCTACCAAACCCAGCCCTTTCCAGCATCCCAGCTGACCAGTCCCTTTTCTAAGCTGTATGGAAACCAGGAGCCTTCTTTCAGCCACACACCTAAGTCCTGGATTTGAGCAGTACCGCTCTCTGTGTATATGACTGGTTTATCTGTCTCTAACAAGGCCCTTTAGAAAAGGGAGTGGAAGATAAATTATCATAAATATACTCACACACCTACCCTACCATATGACCCTACCATATGCCAAAGAACTCACCTGAAAGTCATTCACCTGAAAACCCAAATCAATAATTTTTAAAAGAGCAGTGTCTACTTATTTCAAAAACTGAAAACAGAAATTTGAAGATTAAAGAGTAACTAGCCTGAGTCTAGACCATGGGATAACTGTAAATGCAACTTCAAATGTTTATTTATCTGATTAAAGTCACCAGGGGTTCAGAGAGCTGTGGGAAGCTGGCACGTGGGCCGCTTTCATAATCAGCCTGGCTACTTACAACCACCCACCTTTCAAAGCACACACCCACGGGCTGGCAACACTGCAAGGAGCTACCTTCCTAAAGGGACCCTATTTATTTACCTCCTCCCCAATCCCCTGAACACCAGAGTTGGGTCCAAGAAACAATTAACCAATAGTCTCCTCCCCAGAATTCAGTAGAACTGAAACATACATACCAACCACTTAGGGACCTCCTCGTTTAAGTTCCTATCCTGCTTTCTAAAAGTCCAGTGTTTTTCTGCAAAACCTCTCAAAATGCAGTCATCCCAGCTAGTCTTCATTCTCCACTAACATGGCTATTTCCACAACTAGAAGGGGAGGAGGTAGAACTTAAAGTAGCAGCTTATGTTTTCTTACTTCCCTTTGGAAACAATCAGTAACAATCCAACCAGTAACAAACCTAATAGCTCCTGCTCTTAGAAAAGAATGCTCTCTTTCATAAGCAAAGCAAGCTGGTAACAACACTCTCCTAAAATAATAGAAAGATTTATTTAATGAGCCTTCAAGAAAGAAAATGCAATTGTAAAACCAGTTTTATATTCCCGGAAAATGTTTTTTAAGTATCTGCTCATAGTAAGTAGCAAATCAACTTGCTGTACCTGTCCACTTTCTTCTGCAACTTCTTTTAAAGAATCCATGATTTAAGAGAGCAAAGTATAAAACTGGGCTCATATAATTCAGTCACAGTTCACATAAAATTTCAACAGGCACAAGACATTAAAAAAAAAAAAGTTGAAAACACACACCAAAAGTCCACACTGTGGTGTGGGTTCTTGACAACTGGGAAAACCAGGCAGCTAGGTAGTAGAAGTTATTTCTAAAGTTACTAACAACTTCCTTTGCTTTAAATTAAGCTGTCCTTTTCCTTCCAAATAATCTCACATAATAAAACTGGCTTAAATCACTCTGAATTGCAATGTGACAGAAACAGGTGCACTACATTTAAGTCTGCCAGTGAAATGTTTATTAGGAAAAAAATTTTAATTGAAATTTCCAATAAGCAGCACTCAGTGCACCATCTAGTGGAAGTCATACTATGTCATAATTTTAAAGAGAAGGACGGAGGGGGGGATGGAAGGGGGAGAGAAAGAGGGGGGTAGAGAGGGAGGGGGAGAGAGGGAGGGGGAGAAAGAGGGAGAGAGAGAAGGAGAGAGGGAAAGAGAGGGAGAGAGAGAAAACCCGGATAACCAAGGAGGGAAAAAAAACTCAAGTAAAAACACAAGTAGATAGTTTACAAGCAACCAACATCTCTTTCCAATTTCCCACACTAAAGAGGGCTGAGCTCATAAGACGAGAGGACCCATCTTCCTTATAAAATAAGAGATGACAAATGTTTCTTTATGGAAAACTTTGCTTGGGTGGGAGAAATTTTAATTTGACAGAAGAGTAAAAACTAAGTAAGGTGGACACACAACTATATGGTGGTACTGTGAACAACTGATTGTACACTTTGTATGACTGTATGAATGTGAATATATCTCAATAAAATTGAATTATTAAAAAAACTAAGGGCAATAAAAGTATATAAATAAAAGCAGAATTAGGCTGCCAGGACTTATATAAGGGATGCCTTACATGCTGCAAGAATAAGTTATGTAAACAAACAAAAAGAATGTAAAAATTACAAGTACTATACAACAGATGTAATGCCATGAAAACAAGGAATTAACTTTATAATTAGAAGAGTTCCTTTCAGTAATTCATAAGACATTTCCATGTTCCTGATGACTGATAAATTTAACATAACCCAACAATTCTCTAGAGTTCCCTGACCTTTGACTTCATTCAAGAGGTTAACCCTAGCTATCCATCTAAGCCTTACACCAAACTAATGCTCAAAGCTCCCTTGCTTGGTTATTCTAATTAAGAAATGAATTTTATATCTTCAACCCTTATATAAATTTATACTAAAAATTTCCAAAACCATAGTCATAAGTCATGGCCAAAATGCATTACACTTCATTTTTCTTTGCTTTACGAATACTAATTATTTCAATTCAACTCAGAAAGCCTTTACATTTCTGAAGCCCACTGCTAGATCAAAGATGCAAATATAAATAAGATAAAGTCTTCTAATTTGGAAAACATCACAAAATTTAAAATAGAGATTTTCACACAGCACTGCTAGGTCTCCTTTGTTCTGTTTGTTTTGCCTCCGTGAAAAATCACCTTTCTGGTGAAATTCAAACCATCAAGCAACTTTAAAAAAAAAACAAAACTAAGAGATGTGAGCAAAATCTTTTTTGTTCTTAGACTATCTCATCTGGAAATAACCACCTCTGGCTCACACATGATGAAACTGGTATGCAGAAGCTTGCTTGATGGTGGGAACTTTACCCAGATCTTGGATTAAACCCACTACAGGTATTAAATAAAGTAGGAGTCAAGTGACCTGAGGGAAAATTCCTTTCTACTCTGGGGCTTTCAGTTCACGTACCTGTAAAATGGGCATGACATGCATTAAATACCTCAAAGGAGTAGGAGAAGGGCATACTAAAATTAGCAGGGTGCCATGAGCTTCTCAATTAAAGTCCTATACGGAAATACTATTGCCTAGAGCCAGTGTGAATCTGGAAGGGGAGAGCGCGGCTCCAAAGGCCATCGCTGTGCCACGACCGCTAAAACCCCGTGCGTGACCTTCATCATCTCACTTGCCAACGAACAGTGAAAGGAAAAAGATGCACTGAACGTATAAACGAAAAGGTAACAGCAATTCAAAGTGATTATTCACAAGTAAATCAAATCATGTAATTCGTTGCTTGGAACTTCTACGCAAAGCGTTAGAGCCTGAGTAGCAGGTGCATCCCTGAAACCTGCAGCCCACGGACGGTTTGTAGAGAGGCGCTTTTATTCGAATGCTGTTTTTTTAAAAAAAGAGAAGAAGAAAAAGAACCACAATTCTACTCCCACCCATGAGCGAGTGGCAGGAACCAGGTGCCACCCCCACGAGCCCCGCACCCTGCCCCAGGCATTCCTGCCCCTCATTCCTACCTCGCCCTTGCCCACCTGAGCCCAGACAAAGGTGAGTCACCCTGCTGGGTCTACCTGTCACTGCAGGAAAAGCCCCCAATCGAGCTCCCACTGACAGCTGCTTCTAACGCAGAAATAATAAATAAGTAATAATGCCCCTGTGCAGACAGCGCTGCCAAGCGCCGGGCCCCGGAAGACGTGTAATTAACACCGGAGAGGACAGGCACCCTCCTCGGTATTTAAAACACCACCACGCTCTTCGCGGAGCTCGGCGCCGCCTCCCTGGAGGGCCCCTTCCCTCCGGACCCCGGGGCCCCGTCGCCGCCGCCAACGCCCCCGGCCCGCGCCCCTCCCCCGCCGCCGCCCCGCGGCACCCGGAGGAGCGCGCCCGCCGCCCGCACCGGCCCCGGCGTCCGGTCCCCGGGGCACACGCAGCGCCCCCGCGTCCCAGTACCTGCTCCGGGCACCGCGGCCTCCGAGGGAGGCGCCGCTCGCGCCGGCCCCTGCAGCCCCCGGGCCCGAGGTTAGCAGGCAGCGACCGCGGCCGCCGCGAAGGACAATCCGGGACCGGCGGGCGTGGAGCGCACGAGCCTGCAGGGAGCCCGGCCCCCGCCTCCGCCCCGCGAGTAACCGACTCTGTCCCCGCCCCCTGCGGGGCGGGGCCGCGGCCGGGGAGGCGGGGCGGGGCCGGGGGGCGGGGCGGGGCCGGGGGAGGCGGGGCGGGGCCGGGGCCGGCCGCCCCTGCTGTCTTTGTAAGAGGCGCCTGCCCATAGGCTACCGTATGGGGCGGTGCCTCGGGCTGGCGTTCGGCCTCGCCGGCAGAGCTTCCTCATTGGTCGACAAGAGAAACAAAGCAGAGCTCTGATTGGTGGTGGCTCTATGGCTCCTCCCACCCCAGCCATCTACAGCTCCACCCACACTCGCCCCAGTCTCTCGCCCTTGGGTCTCAGTCCCAGGTAACTGCAGAATGGGGTGTGTTCCCTGCGCCAGCAGCTTTCGTAAAAGGAACCCCATGTGCCAGCTGCGAGCTTTCTTACCTCCCTGCGATTATTTGCTTTCCGTACGAGCTTGGCAAACAACCTCTAATCTTTAACAGATCTTGGATTCAGAGCGATCTCGTTGGTATTTTTTTAAATGCTGCACAAGATTCAGAGGGAAGTTGTCATATTCAAAGCAAGAGCATAAAATGTTTTCACCTCTGTCGAGATTATAAGTGACTTTTTTTCTTAATGCCTTTCTGTGTTCCATATTGAGCATGTATTACTTTCATAATTAGAAAAAAAAAATTTTAATAGGAAATGAGTAAGATGCAGAGAGTGGCAAGGGACATCAAGGATATCCAGGGGGTTATCTCTTCCACATCGGCCCTCAAAGCAACTGGCACTGGTAGCAGCCCCCTTCAGCTCTCTTAAAGAACTTTGCAAATATGACTGGGCCCCCGGTACTGTTTTCCGAGTAACTACTATTTAATCAACACATAGTGTAAATAACCCAACACTGTAAACAAAGTTATAGGAAAACTCCTTGATAAGAAGAGCTGTGAATTCAAAGTACAAAATAAATAAAGCTTTAAACAAAAAAGGATACACTTACAGAAAGAAATACTGAAATATAAATTGGAAAGCTAGTCTAATGTGGGGAACTATAGGAAGTAAAGAAATGTGGCAGCACTTCAAGATGTGACATAGACTACGGGAATTAAAGATGAGGGCTGGGAGTGAGTTGAGCTAGGCATCAATGACCAGTAATTAAAGTACTCTGAGCTCTCAGACCTATCAGGCAGGCCTGGTGTCCACTTTAGGGGGAGAGGGGCAAATCTCACTTAGGAACCACAGGTGAATCCCTTAGGGACTGGCTGCTTAGCCATTCTACTTGTACTTGTCATTCTGATGACGTTCTAAAGCAGACTATTTGAAATTATGCACTTTCCCCCCCAGAAGTCCATGGATTATATGTTGGTGAACAAAACTGGGTTTGATAAAAATCAGACCTAATGAAGGAAAGGGATATTGAAATAAACATGAACTCAAAAAGAAGTAAGGACAAGAAACCTGACACAGAGAATGGAACAAATACTTTTTCTTTCTTATTTACTGCAAATAAGGTAAAGCTCTTTGGAGGACAGTAACCTCATCATCTAACAAAGTTTTTTGTTTGTTTGTTTGTTTTGCTTTTTACAAAACCCTTGTAATAAAACGACTACTAACTTCACATTGCCTAATATGAAAAAAATTGGAAAGAACACCCTCCCAAAGTTTTTTCCAAAATAACGCCTGAAATTCCATCACTAACATTCTCTCTTTGGGGATTAATTGGCTTACCTTTGAGATTATTCTTTTATTCATCTACTGATCAAACATTTATTCAGTACTAATCATCACATACTAATTCTTTCAGTGAACTAGGCACTCTACTAAGCACTCGATGAAGACAGACTCAAAGCTATTTATCAACAGAAGACAGATAATGAACAAGTAAACAAATAACATTTACAGAAAAGGATAAGGGCAAAGAAGAAAACAGAACAGTGACTAGAGGGATGGGGGAGCTACTTTAATTTGAGAAGGAAGAGAGAGTTGCTCTAAGGAGGGACGATTTGAGTAGCTCCCCAAATGAGAAGAAGCCAGCTATGCAAAGCTCTGGAGTGACAGCATTCATGGCAGAGGAGACAGCAAGTACAAAGGCTCTGAAGTAGGAAGAAAATGATATGGTGGAGGAACAAAAAGGCCAGTGTAGCTAGCCTTGTGCATAAAGGAGGGTCAGAGAGGGAAACAGAGGTGTGTTGTAGGCTATGGGAAGAAGTTTGTATTTCATAAAAGGATTCCTGACAGGAGAACATCAAGCTGCTAACATCTGGGAATAAAATCATTCATTCATTCTTCTTCTTCTTCTTCCTTTTTCAGGTTCACCGGAGAGATGGACAGTCATTCATTAGAGCAGATCTAAGAAGAACCTGCTAGTTGCCAGGGACAAGTTTAGTTCTTTAGGATCTAACAGTGAAAAACCTACCCCTGGAGGGACTGCAGAAAGTGTTACCACCCAGGTGATGGGGAAATCACAGATACTTTGGGAACACAATCCTCTAGGCACCAAGGAGATCATCCTGAGGGAAATGAGGGATAAGCTGAAGAATGAGGAGGAGCCACCCCAGTGAAAGGGACAGGAAACAACCGAGAAGTGTTGGCAGAGGGCAGGGGATTAATGCAAAGCCTTAAAGGCAACTGCATAAAAAATCAACTTTCCCCCCCTTATAAGCTTGCCCAGCATGGATGGCCCCAGAAGAGTTGATTTGGAATGCATGGGAGCTGAGCTGAGCAAAATAAGAGAAGAAAAAAGCAGATTGTCTCCTTTATACCTTCAGCGAAAGTCATTTAAATAGTCAATACACTTTCACCATGATACTCCTTTTTGGATAGTAAGGGCTTAACAATATTGATCCTATTGGATGAGAATTAGGGCAGGGCTGAGGCCCTTAGAGAACTGTTCTACCAGTTCTAGCCTTTCCTTCTGCTCTTTGGTATGGCTTTCTTTTTATCTACCAAACTTGCAACATTAACAGATTTCTGAAAAGGAGGAGGGCGGGTAAGGATAAACAGCTGGGAATTAGGAAAAGTCAAAGTATCTGGGTAGGCCCAGCTGGTGATTGCAGATGAATCAAAAGATGTCACAACGGAAATCAATAAATAAAAAATGCCACCTTTGCTATGTACAGCACAGTGCCTCCAAGCCACTGAAAAATCATCTCTGCATCCTAATATAGAGTTTGGAAGTTAATTGTGAAGATAGAGGGGCAGCTCATAGATCCCATGGGCAAAAATAAGCCAGTGCTCAGGGAGGCCATGGGGAAGTCAGCTGCAGCTGTCTCCATCTCCAAAACCTGGTTTGCTCTCTCCACTTCTGCTCTGTCCCTATGGCTCAGAAAACTAGCTTTCTGGGCTCCAAAATCCATATGTCAGAGTAAAGCTGCCCCAGAGCCACCCACCCACCCACACACACACACACATACACATATAGAGGACTGAATCGGCCCAACCCACACACCCCACACCACCACCTCCCGGCCCCAGGGGCTGATGTCTGAGGGCACCAACAAGGCTGCCAGTGCCCATCCCTGTTGAAGGGTAGAGACTTCCCAGAAAAGAGGCACCATCTTTTCAAGCCAGCCAGTGGCTCCAGGTACATCTCTGCACCCATGGTTTCACACTAAGAAGGAAGCCCGGTGGCCTAAGACCAAAGCATCGATGGAGGCTGCCAGCTTTCTCTAGAAATCTCTAGCCTTCGTTTGCATCCCACACACCAACCACCTTTGTCTCTTCCCATTTCATGTTGCTGTTCCCTTTCAGGTCTTCCACTACTTTCCTATTTCCCTGACCTTAAAGAGCAAAAGCACTTGCTGAGTTGGTGAACATCCACAGGTGGTCACAGTGTTCCCAGTTCCGAAGAGACCAGCAAGTGGGACCAGCATGGGATGTCTGTAAACAGATGACAAACCTTTGTCAGCCACTGTCCCTCTGTGATGGTCAGGTTCATGTGTCAACTTGGCCAGGTGATGGTGCCCAGATGTCTGGTCAAGCAAGCACTAGCCTAACCATTACTGCAAGGACATTTGTGGCTGGTTAATAAACCAGAAGGCTGGTTTATTAAATCATCAGTCAATTGGCTGCAGCTGTGACTGATTACGTCAACGAAGGGCGTGTCTTCCGCAATGAGAGAATGCAATCAGCTGGATTTAATCCAATCAGTTGACTTTTAAAGAAGAAAGATAGAGGACCTTCCCTTCTTCAGCTAGCCAGCGAAACGTTTCCTGAGGAGTTCATCGAACACCTTCATCGGAGTTACCAGTTTGCTGCCTGCCCTATGGAATTTGGATTCATGCATCCCCACAGTTGCGTGAGACACTTTTATAAAATCTTATACTTCAAGATATCTCTCGTTGATTCTGTTTTCCTAGAGAACCCTAACTAATACCCTCCAAAACATGTTCCATGGGAGGAGAACTGCCCCTGCCCCTGGATAGAAGCTTGGGTGGTCCCATAACTTTTCTGATGGTCCCCAGGCAATACAAAGTCCTGTGATCAGATTAAGCCATGAAACAGTTTTATTTCAGAAATTTAAAAGCAAATGCCAATATTTTGATCAAAACACCTCAAACTGCATTCAAAGAGAGGATTTCCCTCCACTGCCCCAGCTGGGGTCCCAAGCAAGCAGGCCTCCGACTGCCCGGCAGGGGGTGGGCTCCTTCTCTATGTCCCCCATGGGACTTCTGCCCAGTTCCTAATGCAGGTGGAAGAGAGGAGGGCCGGGACAGCAAGTTCAGACCAACTGATGCTCTGGCCAGGAGGGTTTACACTCTCTGAGCCAGGCAAGTCTTTAGCACTTGGCCCGTCCCTCTCAGGTGCTGACAGTCTCAGACCTGCACCGGAAATACCCAGCCGTGCTTCTTGTGACATGGGCCACCCAGCTGTCTCTAACTGCCTCTTTCCCCTTGGTTTCTGGTTTCACACAGATTCTCTCCATTGGGGGTGGGGGTGAGGGGTCCCTCGGTCCCACCAGGTGTGCCTCTTGAGCAGGATTTAAATACCTCAAGGCCAGATCTCCCACGAGTGGCTCTGGTCCTCAAGAAACACTCCCACATGCTGTATTCCCACCCACTGTGGAAGCCTGTTGACTCCTGATGCACATCTGCCTATCATGTTCTCTCTGTCTCTCTCTTTCTCTGTCCCCCCTCCCCTGCTTTTTCCTTTTGCCTCTCCTCTTCTCTCTCCCTCTGTGAGCTACCTCAAGGTGATATCCTCAGCCTCTCATCTTTAGATCTCCCAGGTAAACATCAGACAGTCCAGATACCCAGAGCCCATACAAATCAAGTTGTCCTTGTAGTCTTGATGCTCTCTCTCTAGTGAGATTAAGTGGGAAAACCTTGGAGGGGAGTGGGTAGGTGAGAATCATATTTTTGCTTCCTTCAAAGGAAACATCTTTGCAGGTCCTTTACTGATCTCACTTCTTCCACCCTTTTATACTCTCATTTTGTTTGTTTTTAAGGGTCATCAAGAGTCCAAGCTATTTCCTCTGAAAATTAGTGTCTTGCTCTGGCAACTTTAGAATTTCACTTCTATTGTATCTTGGTGCCTCTGTCAAACTTTGATTTCACATCTTGTTATACTAACGTGAATCCGTAGACTCTGCTTTTGTTAACTAACTCTAAGAGCTGAGAAAACTTGTTCTCTGAAATCATAGGTTGTTGGAAATTCTGCTGTTTGAACTAGCAGTGAAGGCAGAACGCCCACTCTTGCCTGGAGTGCCGGAGGCTGGGGTTCACTTTGACACAAGGGAGCAGCCTTGCTCTCCAGGCCCAGCGCAGAGCTTCAGTTCAGGGGCTTTGGGACCCAGTATTCCACATGTATCTTAACTTCATGGTTTCCTAGGTAACAGGAAACTGAGGCTGCCTGTGTGCCCAAGACTGATGTTAACCTCTTTACTCACAGCCCTCTTTCACTTTGACTCTTTCACAGTTTCATTTAACTTTTACCTAAACTCCGCCCTTCCCCCCAGCCCTAGGATATAAGCCTGTCTCTGCCTCTGCTGGGTGAGGCTCTCCGTGGCTCCTTTGGAGCACTCTCCCTTGTTGCAGTGAGTTAACAACCTGTTAGACTACGGGTTTGTTTGACTCTTGGGTTTCCTCACCAATGACCAATCCTTCCCAGCTCAGGTTATGCACGTTCCCAGGTTCTCTCCAAGGCACCATCAGTCTGACTTCCCGCTTCATGTCCACATCCCCTTCTCCTTCAAGTCTCACCACCCCTGTCCCAGAGTCTTCAGCAAAGTCCTGCACTGCAAAATGCCACGAGCACATACATGTACAGGAATTACCACATTTATCTCTTCCACCAAAAGAAGAAACTAGTAATTTCCTTATACCAGTATTTTGCAAGAATTACCTGCAGGGCTTTTGTGAATTACAGAAGTCCTGAGATACTGATACAATCCCTTCCCTATACTCGTCCCTGAACACACACACCTGGCTCTAACGAGCAGGACCCTGTTAGTAAAGGCAGAACATTCTCAGATGTACTTGGGAGGAGGTTGAGGAACTCAACACTATGCCTCACTAATGAATCCTTTAGGGCCCTTATCAAAATTCTAAAGTCTGTAAGTTTAGGGATTGTTTCTTCTCTTAGTTAAAAACATGAGCTTGATGTGACTTATAAATGAAAAGGCGGGAGGGGCTTTGTCTGCCGTGCCATCGTATCACCCTCCCATCGCAGACAGCACAGTCAAGTGCCCAATGAACATTTGTTGCACAAGGTAATTTGCAACTCATTTTAAAAAGCAGAGATTTGATCCATGAATTGTACCTGATCAAGCAGCATTCACCTCAACTGTTAGCAGAGACTGTGATCCTTTCTATTCATTTTTGTCCACTTGGCAGTTTTTCATGATTGGTCTCTGATACACTTTGCAGTTGGCTGCCCACTCATGTACTTCAGTTTGTAAACTGAGAACCAGTTAAAAACTCTGAGGAACAGGGGTGAGAAGTGACATCTTGATCCATGGAGTGGCAGAACTTGATTCCTAGTGACCCTAGGAATACCTTTGTCAGAACCTATGTGTGGGTCCCGGCTCTGTCTATGATGATATGTGTTGTGGTAAAAGGGTCAAGAGCCTCTGGGGTGAGAAATAATCCAAGATGTTGATGATTGTTTAAAAACTGGGATTCTAACCTTAGGAGCTTCAACCTGCTATCATCTATTCTTTGGTTATTCAAACCTGATGTTCCCTGTAAGATATCTGTCCATCTGATTAGGATATACATAGACATACATTAATATATACATACATACATGAGTGTGCATGTGCTTTATATACATATATACACATACATATGTGTATGTGTGTTTAAACACTTAAAATTTCTCATACTAAACCATTTACACCTCTCTCCTCTCCCTTTCCCACATCTGGAAAGCTATAAATTTGAAGTAGGTTTAAAACACTTTAAAGTTTAAAGTTGGGATGAGGAAATAATTTTTAAATTGCATTTAGCATTTTTAAAAAGGATAACAAATATTTCTGGTACGACTAAAAATTGATAACAAGTATACACAACACAGCACCATAAATTAGTCTCATCACTTTTTAGCCACATACTGATGTGTGAGAACAGACCAAAGGAAAAAAAAAATCTTCGCTTTGTAATATTTATAACTGGGACCGGCATTTTACATTCATAAAGAAGGATATGGATAGAAAAGTTTAGGGGAAAAAATACACAAAGTGAAATGAGCTATTCAGAACATATATTTAATTAATCTTTTTACTTACCATGTTGGGCTCACAAGGGAACATTGCAAGCAAAATTAATCTTGTGCTATTTATGTTCCCCTAGAAATTACTACACACCATCATTAATTAATTAATGGTGGCCTGGAAAACAGAAGCTTCCTCAGCTCACAACTTGAAAACTCGAGTGACTTCTCATTTCACACCGAGGGTTAGGAAATATGTACGGAGGAATCATAGAAAATTAGAAAGCCATAAAAGCTGTACCAGAAGAAACAGTTCTGAAGAAGTACCTACAAGAATGATGTTTCGGGACTTCAGGTTGCACTTCCAACAAAGACCAATCTTTAGGAGCCGGGAATCTTTTGCTTCAGAGACTCTATTCTCTTAACTTATACAGCTTTCTCATGACTCTCACCTTTATCAAAGTTCTCTTTCCTTGGGAACAAAGGAACTTAGTAGATGAAGACTCTGACACCTATGAGTTTAAAGTCTAAGATTAAAAACGAAATACAAGGAGGTGGAACCTGGCCGGGCAAGATGGCGCCATCCGTGTTGCTATGTCTCTTCTCCGAGCTGCTGGCCCTGGCCCAGTGCCCTAGTGGTCCTTCTGCTCTGGTCAACGTTCTAGTTCAGGAGCCACCACACAGCAATCCTGACTGGCTGAAAGTTGGAGGACCTTAGGCACCACCGTCTTTTTGTGGGGCTACCTCCTCAATCAACATAATGAAGGTGTTTATGAGTATAAAAGAAGAAATGGGTTGAAATAAACTTTTGAAATACTAATATATTATCCTCCGTGTACTCATTACAGCAGTTCCTCTGGGTTCAACAATCTTTTCAGTTGTACATGTGAAAGAAAAAGTTATATATAAAGTCACATATGTGAATATATAAAGTCAACATTTGTGTGTTGTATCATTAAATGAAAAGAAGAAAATTATCTCTATTCTTGAGATAATGCATATCGTGACAACTTACAGAAAATATCAATTCTAAGGTACATTATTAAAAGTATTGTAATATGGAAAATACGTTGGGTTAAACATACAAGTTGAAAAATGTAATCAATAAACAGAAAGTTCAATGTTATTTCAATCTGCTACATAATGTTGAAAACTTGGAGTGACTTTTTTAGGGCATTGATTATTTTTACCACCTGATGACGGGGTCAGTGGTAATTGAGGACTTGGTAAGAAAACTTATGAAGATATATCAACTTTTAATTTCCAATCAAAACACGTATTCCTTAGTTTCTTCTGACTCCATTGCATTGAAGTTGGATGATTTACACCTGGGATACTGTTTTTATTCAACATCTATGGCAGTGCCAAGTCTGTTGTTCTTTTTTTGCTAATATGACTTTCCTCTAAAGGTTTAGCAAACTCTTGATTGTTTAAAAAAGGGAGGGGGTAAAAATAGACACTTAAAAAAATTAAACTTCATTTGTCCCTCAAAAACAAACAAACAAAAAAGACAAAATACAAAACCATGTAACCAGAAGGATATATAGAAATACAAAGCAGTAATGAATTTGAGAATGCTATACATGACATAGCTAAAGAACTAACTGAAGAGGTTAATGCCCCTCATGGAGAAGAATGATTTATGATATTCATAATTTAAAGTTCTAATTATGCTTCTGTGAACAACTGCTGAATAATAACTCATTTCAACTAACAGCTCCTGTGCTGTTCAGATAGCTAGTTTCTGCAGCCTATGCCAAAGATCTTGATTTCCACATTATTACACTTGTTCTAATTTCCATCAATATTCTTACTTGTTGATATTACTTCTTACCCAAGTCTATTAATGACTGTAATTTATTCAACAAACATTTAGTGAGCAGCTACTAGATACAGGTATTATGGCAAATACTGGATCAGAGGGAAAAAATGCAAACATGTTTAAGGCACAATTCATAGTCCCTACGAGCTCACAGAATTCGAAATTGTCATTTCCAAGCCCCTGCTCATCTCTAGTGTAACATGTGGATCATACAAGCAAATGAATTGGGGGATTTGGCAGAAAACAAGGGAAAATATGGTGCCTGGTTGGATGAAGGGGATCAACGCCACCACTTAATTGAGTAGGTTTGATGCAGGAAGTGGTATTGCAGGGAGCTTCCATGTATGGTCATTAAAGGCCATGAATCTAGAACAAAGTCCAGATGATTCTGAGAATTCGAGTTAGCAAACTGTTGAGTCTCCACAGGTGAGGCATATGAATGGTAATATTGGGCAGTGCCAGAAATCACAGTCCCAGTTTAGACACTAAATCTAGTGGCTCGATCTCGGGCACTTTGTGAACCTCTCTGCAACTGTTTTCTTAAGTAAAATACGTGCAGCAATTCATCTATCCACGAAGTCAAAAATTGGAGTTATGTTTGGCAGGCACAAAGTTTGTAGAAATTTGGATTCATTGCCAACATTTCAAAATCAGGTGATTTCATATGAAAGTCCAACATCCTAGTTTCTCTTTTTAAAAACCAGAAGATCTGGCCTTGCTGACCCACATTCCCATGTGCAGTAAGTACTGGGGACAGAGAGCTGGGCCCCTCTAGGCCTGGCATCTGCTTTCCTGTCTGCCACTCCCTCCCCCACCCACTTCACTCATCCTTCCGGTTCCCCACCAGGCCCTGTAGGCATTTAAGTTTGCATCCCTTGAACTGGATGGTTTTGAAGGGTTTGTTTGGTTTTCTAAATTGAAAGCTATAGAAATTGTTTCAATGTAACACAAATTTAAAATATATATTCTATGAGGAAAGAGATTCTTATGCAGAAGAATTTCAAATTATTTTTGTAGATCATCTGCCCTCAATGAGCTGGAGCTTAACTCCCCACTCCTGAAGTGTGGTCTGTGCACAGGGACTTGCTTCCAAAGAGAGCAGGATTGAAAGGTGGGGAGGGGAGAGGACCTTCACACTGGACAAACCTGGCAGAGACCACCTTGGACACGTGATCAAGGTCAACACAACAAGGGTAAGTCTTGTTCGTGTGTGCCCTTGATAGGATGCGATGAAATGGCACTTTCCCCTCTGCTCTCTTCCTCCCCCAAACCCATAACCTCCGTATAATTATGAGAAAAACATCAGATAAGTCCAAAACTGGAACATTCTACAAAATACCTGACCAGTCCTCCTCAAAATTGTCAAGATCATCAAAAACAAGGAAAATCAAAAAAACTGTTGCAGCCAGAGGAAACTAAGGAGATGTGATGACTAAGTGTAACACGATATCCTAGATGGAACCCGAGACAAAAAAGGAACATGAGGTAAAAACTAAGGAAATCCAAATAAAGTGTGACCAATAGTTAACAATAATATGTCAATATTAGTGTATTATTATTATTATTTGTTAATAATAGGAAAAACTGGGTTTGGGGTATATGGAACTCTGTACTGTCTTTGCAATTTTTCTGTAAATCTAAAACTGTTCTGAAAAATAAAGCTCATTTTTAAAAGATTATATATACATATGATGGGAGATTGAATCATGTTCCCCAACAAAAGACACGTTCTTAATCCATGTTCCTGCCAGTGTGAACCCATTTGTAAATAGGACACTTTGAAGACGTATTATCAATTAAAGTGTGGACTCCTTTGAGAATAGGACCGTCTAAAATCCTGTCTAGATGTGGTCAAACTGAATCAGGGTGGGTCTTAATTCATATGACTGGAGTCCTAATAAAGAAAGGAAATTCAGACACAGTCAGAGAAGCCAGGAGAAGTAGATACCAGAAGTCAGAAAAAACCACAGAAGACCAGGACGTCACCATGTGACAGAGGACAGCCCCACCAGAATGCTACCAGCTCAGAGAAAAAGCACAGCCTTGCTGATGCCTTGATTTGGGACTTTTGGCTTCTAAACTCATGAGCCAAACAATTCTTGTCATTTAAGCCAATCCATTGTGCTGTATTTGTCACAGCAGCCCTGGTAAACTAAGACCAAATAAGTATAATGCATGTGTGTGTGTGCACGTGTATGTGCGTGTGAAGGATACTGAAGTCTCTCAAGGAATCAGTGCAAGATCTGGACACTCAAGGCTTGAGAAGAGAAAGTCAGGCCAACAGCAGCAGCAACTTTTTCCAACAGCGCTGCCTTCAGCGAGCCTCAGCTCCTCCCAGGCCTTGCGTCTCTCAGTTCCAGATTTCAAATTCCTCAGAAAGAAAATCCCACTGCCTCTGCCTGGGACAGAGGAAAAGCCTGGATGGATCAGCCACACCAGGGCTCTGTGGCGGGATCACAGCCGCTGGGCCCAGGCCTGCAGGTTGGGGGGCATTTGCAATGAGCCAAGAATGTCCCTTTCAGCTCTGAAAGGCTGAGTGAGATGATGAAAGAGAGGATGCTCAACTGATGGGGTGATTTGAAGCTATGTACCCCAGAAAAGCATGTTCTTAACCGTAACCCATTCCTGAGGGTGTGAACTCTTGTAAATAGGTCCTTTTGACGAGGTTACTTCAGATAAGGTGTGGCCCAGAATGAGTCTCAATCCTATTACTGACATCCTTATAGCGAAGGTCACAGAGAGTGAAAAGAGCCACCGAGGGAGCAGCCAGAAGCTGAAAGTCTGCAGAACCCAGAAGAGAAGGGAGAGGCCAGGAGAGGCCGCCATGTGCATTGCCATGTGACATAGGAGCCCGGCACCGAGGATCACCGGCAGCCAGCCCCAGAACGCCAGTCTTCTGGAAGAAGTATCACCTTGATGATGCCTTGATTTGATTTCCTCCTAGCCTCAAAACCGTGAGCCAATATATTCCTGTTGCTTAAGCCAATCCATTGTGTGGTATTTGCTTTAACAATAAGGAAACTAAAACACTGATGACGTCAACATCTTAAAAATTAAGGCCAGATCTTCCCAAAATTGGAGCAGCATCCTTGTCATCTGCATTTGTCATTTATAAATGTCAGAAAAACATCTATGCTAATTACAAATCATTTTACAAAATCAAGATTTTAAAAAATTATTTATTTTCTGTAAAAATTGGTTTAGCCCCATATACTTATGCTAACTCTCCCGATGTATAACCACAACTCGTTTTACTTTTTAAAAACTATGTTAAAGAAAAAGTCTACGATTAGTCCCTGTAATGGAAACAAGGGAAGATTTGCCATACTGATAGATCCCCAAGGAGGTCAGTCAAATGTAGATATGCTAAGAGAGGCATGGGGTGGGTCATGATTTAAGGGCTGCTGCCTCTACTGGCCAGCCAGCCCTATGCAGTTAGTGCCTTGGCACAAATTAGGAAAAGGCATCCTCAAGATGTGTCACCTTTGTTCACTGGAAAATTGTCATAATATTTTGTTAGAACAAGACACTTTATTGACACCTGTCAGGTGCAATAATATCAACTGTCATAGATTAATGTATAATATCGATGATGTGAATGCAGAGCCCTGCACAGTGCACAACCTGCACAACTGTAAGCTGCTGCTCTGGGAGCCAGTGGATATCATGAGCATCATGTCATTCATTTACAGCCTTTGCAACCTTGTGCTTATTTTCACGCCTCACTGTATATAATTCTCCCAACAGGTTGGGCATTCCAACTTTGGTGGGTAATCATTATTTTGTTTGTCTTGGGCTGAAGTAAAAGAATCCAACTCTTGGCCTGATCCTATAATTGCAATTTCCTCCACCCTAACACACAGGGGTGTTGCCGTCATCAAATGAGAAAACACATCCAAAACACTGAGCACCGGGCTGGCAGACAACAAAGGTATCTGTTGGTGCTCATCTCTTCTTCCTTCCCTGCTTAAAAACAACCCCGGCTCACCAGACCAAGCCAGGATGCTCTGTTGAAAGGTCATAGGATTATTCCTGTGCAAGGATGCTCAGCTATAAAGCCCTATATTTCTGTGTGCAAGGAGATGGAAAAGTTTTGACTTGCCTGGCTTAAATGAAGCCAAATCAAAAGTGAAGCCTTATCATACACCATCTGTAAACCAACGGTATGCGTTTTCTCGTAACCAATTATCTTGCAAAAAGCAGTTCACAACTTCTATTTATTTACAAAAAAAAAAAAACTTCTAAATGTAATATGATGAAACTTTAAAAATCTATGTCAACTGGACATTTTTTTTTCTTGAAAAATATCGGCTTGCTTTATTTACCTAAGCTTGAAAGAATCTAATGAATCTGATGAATGTATCTAATGAGATTCGACACCTAAACTGACTGTATCATGGGCTATGCTGGCTACAGTGAAGTAAACTGAGAGTAGAAATTCAGAGCAGGTATTTAAACAATGAAAAATGAAAATGCCATTCGTAACAATTGATATTTTATTCATCCCAATTCTTCTTCTGGTGCCTTTCATTGCTTCTTTGTTTAAAGTGCACCTGGACTCTACATCATGTGATTGAGAAAGACTTCTGCATAAAAATGGGGAAAAGAAATGAAACAAAATAAAGTTTTAGTGGCTGAGAGATTTCAAATGGAGTCAAGAGGTCATTCTGGAGGTAACTCTTATGCGTTATGTAGATATCCCTCTTAAGTTTGTAGTTTATCAGAATAGTTAGAAGGAAATATCTGTAACTGTTGAACTGCAGTCCAGTATCTTGATTCTTGAAGGTGAGAGTATAACTGTATGGCTTATATGGTGTGACCGTGTGATTCTGAAAACCTATGGCTCACACTCCCTTTATCCAGTGTATGGACAAACGAGTAGAAAAATGGGGACCAAAAGTAAATGACTAATGGGGGGAGGAGGGGTACAGGATGTTTTGAGTGTTCTTTTTACTTCTATTTCATTCTTATTTTTATTTTGGGGGGTAATGAAAATGTTCAAAATTTATTGTGGTGATGAAGGCACACTATACCATGAACAATTGTTTTACACTTTGGATGAGTGTACGGTATGTGAATATATTTCAATAACAAATGGTAAAAAATAAAATAAAATAAAGTGCAGTGGGAGTCTCTTTACCTACATCCTCCAGTCACTCCCAGGATGCCTCTCTGTGCAGTAGCCAATGTCGCTGGAAGGACAAGTATGAGAGATCGACATGAATTGAAGAAGAAAATAGTCAAGGGAGAGAAATATCACATAGGCCGAGAGGCTGGAAGAGGGTATTCCTTCTAGGGCTTTGGCATGAGTAAAATCTTTGCGGTGCAATGAGCTGTGTATTTGAGGAAGAAATACCAGGCGGCACAAAGGTTTGGGTAGGAAAGAGCTGGACAAGTAGAATGACCTAGATTGCCAGGCTGAGAAATTTGGACCAGATCCTAACACCAATAGGAGTTGTTAAAGATTCTTGAGGCTGCAAGGAAAATATTTTAGGAAAATTAACCGGGTAGGGGAAAAAAGACTAATGCAAAGTAAAATAATTGAAATGTTTTGCTATTTATTGTTTTTAATAATAGTGGGAAAGAGGACTCCTCTAATAAGCCTACTTTTAAAAAATCTATTGAGTAATCTATTGATTACTTACCAATAATGGAAGGAAGTCAGATTGAAGGCATTGCTCACCCTTTCGTACCTGTTTTTGTCTTATGCTCTTAGGCGTTCAGAATGGACTGCAAATCCTTATTTTACAATCATCAATGTTTGGTTATATTTTCTCACTAATTTAGAGTAATTACCTAATTTCTACCTCAAATCATATTAACAACAACAAAAAAAAGGTGATGTTTTTTTTTTAATGGTGATACGTTACAAATGTTTCCTGTGCACAGCACAGGAGGGCACTAGAAATGGCCCCTGGTAAGGCTCATAAATGGAACTGAGATGCAATTCAGTGGGGAAAGGAGCCTTCCCTGGAGCTAAACATGGTGGCAGGAAGAGACCTGCTGCCGAGCTCCTCTGAGATCTGAGGAACTTGCCAGAAGATGCTTCCTCCCCTCCAGGTAGAGGGGAAGCTCATCACTCCCAGAGCTCTAGACCAGCCTAAAACCTGGACCTGGGATGCTTGAAGCCTAAAGGTGCTGGAGGAAACTAGAAATAAAAGCTGAAATTTCAAATACATAAGCAATTTTCTGTCCTGCAAAAGATAGATGACAGGATGTATCTTTGGGCTAGACTTTTCTGGAAAACAAAAGGACTTAATTACCAAAATGAAAAGAGACATTAAAATGAGAGTCTTTTTTGTGTTATTGCTGTAACTATCTAAATTACTTCATGTTAAAGAAAAATAATAGCAAACACCTATGAAGTGTCTTACCTGGATTATCTTGTGTAACCCTCACAGTAAACACCATGAAATGTATGTTATTATCCCTATTTTACAGAGGAGAAATCTGAGTCTACAGTGATTTTGTTCATTGCCCAAATTTAGATGATTCATAATTAGCAGGGCCGGGAATCAAGTTTTCTGCTTCGGGTGAAAGCCAAACCCTTTAAGTGTCATTCTAAACCCTTCAGATTAGGTTTTCTTTATAGAAATATGATTTGAAGAATGAATTTAGACTGCACTATGCCTTCAAGTCTTTACTTGATTTTGTAGATACACGTGCATGTTTAGCTGTGCAGATACAGAAGATGAAATATGTGCTTTTCTGTGAAACTGGATGAATTTTGCATCATTTCAGGTCAGGGCCACATTATAAAAATGAATCATAGCGTCGGGGAGAGGGCCGAATACATCTTGTGCACGGACTTGGGAGCAGCATAGCAGGCAGTGGGCCTCGTGTTGTCGGCCTCCTCTTCACCCCATTGGCGAAGGAGGGGTTTCCAGGGCAGACATACTTCTCAGCACTTTGTTTGTCCCGTACACTCACAGCCCAGGACACCACACAGGGCCAGGCCGGTGGACTCGGAGAGCAGAGTGAGCCAGCAGGGGCTGTGGGAAATAGGCTTTGTAGTAACAACAGGGTGGGGTGACCCCTGAGTTCCTACAGGAGGGTGTGATTGACTTATTTGAATAATTCCATGGGCTGTCAGGGAAGTGAAACCCCATTAAGTTGAAGACTGGGGGTGCTGCAGGTGGTCCAGCTGACGTGGGAACTAGCCGAGTGGGGAACCTACCCACTGAGTTGGGGCATTTCTGGTGAGAGCAGGGAATGCTCACGGCTAGGCCTTGTGGCCTAAAGCTGAAAAATGTCAAGCCAGCACACAAAATTGTAGGGCTTACAATATACCCTGGCAAGGAGAAGTAGAGGCAGGATAAAAAGTACTGGTGGATGCCTTGTGTTGGCAGAAGTATATGGGATATTGTTACCCACACAAAAACCAAGATGTCTTATTCCTGTCCTGAAGGAGTCATATCAAAATGGTCATTAGTTCAGAGGCATAAAAGTTATTAAAATTTGTACCATTTCTCTAAAAAGAAAATGCTCACAAGTGGGACATGGACAAGAAGATTTGCACAGCAAACCTTTGAAAGTCCTTTCTCCCTGTTTCCCATATTCATTCACTGTACTCCCCACCAACATGGCAGCCAATCCCCAAAACTCCTCTCTCTGTCATTGTCGGCTCTCTCTGAAAGTCAGTCTATGTGGGTCTTGTCTCCCCTTACCTTTGGCTCTTCAGTTTGTACTCTTTGTCCTCTCCCATGGCTAAAATTCAGTCTCTTCCATAGCATACCCCGCTTCATCCCTGCTCCAGTTTCTCTAAACCCAAATCCTGTATTATAAAAGCTCAGGAGCTGAGCTGACAAAGGCAACATTCCCTTTAGCAGATGTGAAAGTGGAAAAGCTATGAACACTCCCCATGTTACTCTGACTTTATGCCAAAACTAGGCTTTGTTTTTCCCATACACGAGTCCTAAGCACGCAATTGGTGGGATGGATTTCAAGTTCTGTGGGACGTGGCTCCAGGGCTGGAGCTTACGTGTTAGATGATGCGGGCAAGTTATTGAACCTCACCAAGTCCTGGTTTTCACATCTGCAGAAACTGGCACCCATACATTCATTAAACAGGTATTGACTACCTGCTATGTTCCATGCACACTTTAGGTTCTGGGGACACACAATGAACAAAACAACCCAAAGTCCCTGCTCTCATAAGCATACATTCTAGTGGGGTGATAATGGCAATATTTACCTCTTAGGTTATTATGAGGATTAAATGAGATAATAATTTTCAAAAATAGCTAAAACACATATAGTAATTATCATGTGCCAGGATCAATTTTGAGTACTTGGCATAGGTTTTAAATCAAGGGTTCTTTATTTTTTTCTGAATCTTAGCAACCCCTTCACAGAATAAAGTTTTTAAATATATAAAGCAGAATATGTGGGATGACAAGGGAAATAAAACTTACTGAAACAGTGGTCAAAACAATAATATAGTAATAAAAGTGATTCTTTATTAACATGTTACATAACAAGGTCTAGTAACAGGTTTAATAATATAATAGCTTCAAAAAACTAACAAGCCTAAATAATATTTCAACATATTTGGTGCAACTGTAACAGCATATCAAAATATCTATGCTTTCCTATGGTCACAAGTCACAGATATCGCTAGTAGTACCACAATAGCTTGTTGTCTACATTATTAGGAATTAGGGTAAATGAAGATGTAATTAATTTTCCCATCCAAGTTCACAAGCATCCAGAATTCTATCTACACACCAGTTTGTAAGACCTGAGGGTTGAGAACACTGCTAGATTCATTTAATCCTCACAATAAACCTAGGAGGTGGGAAGTATTATTATTATTATCCCCTCTGTGGAGATGCAGAAACTGAGGCACGGAGAGGGTAAGTGACCTTCCCAAGGCTACCAGTGATGGAGCGGTGATCTGGACCCAGTCTGGCCCCAGAGTCTGTGCTCTTAACCACGAGGCTGAAGGCCATTAGCTGGTAGTTAGTTGAATGTAGTAATTGCAATAAGTAGTAGAAGAAGCATTTGTAGTGGAAGATATTTAGGGGATGATGAACAGTTTGTTTAAAACAGTGTTTTAAAAAGTCTTAGAGAAAAATCTAGTGTGAAACAACGAATTCAACTTCCAGGAAACAGCATATCCCATTCCCCCAAGTCTTTGAGGCACAGACAAATTTCTGCATTTGATAACCCACTTTAGAGGTGAGCACCAAAGACATTTGGAGAGCTGAAAATGCAGAGAATATTCATGCATCTATGAAAATCTGTTTTTATTTGTACAATCCCCTATTAATTATTGGGATTTTTCTGCACTTCCAGCAGGTATTGTCACTAAGAGGTCCTTAGGACATAAAGCAGTCCAGCATGATAAAAATAAAACTCTTGCAGAGATGTCCTTCTCAAAATGAATGCAGCGTCATCTTCTTTCCTGCCGTCATTTATAAATGTGAGAAGTTAGAAGTGCTGGTGCCGGGTATGTCCCTCCGGCCTTTGATAAATTAGTAATTGAATTGCAAGGTGTTGATAAGGTAAAGAAACTCACACTTTTCCAAATGCTTGGATGTCAATTTATAAACGGAAAAGAAGCACAAAGGAGTCCAGATAATTAGACAGGGCTCCCTGCTCGGTGAAGCATCGCAGCTCATCACGCTTGCACCCCAGGAAGAAGGAAAGCCAGCACCCACCTGTGGCTAATGGGGCAGAGCAAGATGAGTTATTCTCTCCCCTAAGGCAGTCTTGCAAATGCATTTTTTTTTAAAATGCGCCTGTCCACAGCCTGTTTTTACCAGCCTCCTCTCTTGGGGTGAGGCACTCAAGTCCTTCAGTATTCCCCTGGCACACTGCTCCCACCCACCCCCCCAAGCAGAAAAGCCATCAGAGTAAATGCCAGTCGGTTGACAATAGTTGCCAGGCTCTGTTCACACTGACGTTCAATGATATCCCTTAGAAGACAAAAGGCTTCAACACGTAGATGCCAGAGAGTTGAACCCCGGTGGTCACTGGGCCCTTGAGGATCAGCAGTATCAGTGTTGGGGGACACGCCAGGTTGAGACGCCTGGAGCGGCCGGCCACATTCCTTCCCAGGTCACCAGCTTTTACTTTAGAAAAGGGCACGTGATTCACGGCGCTGAAAAATACCAACGCGAAACCTTTGCAGGGAAACCACATGACTCAAAGCTGGGAGTAAAAATAGCTCATCCTACAACACAGCCCAAACCAGGGGCTGGGCAGAAATCTTAGGGCCTCTAGGTTTTGATTTCAATTTGTCAGAAAGGTTAAAATCATTTTAATTAAGCTGTGGGAAGTTGCTTTGGGAAGCGAGATTAAAAATATTCCACATTCTACCTGGCTGATTTCAAATTCATTTGACTGTCACCAGCAAAAGAATGAAAAAATGTTTGCAGCTAGGAAAAAAAAAAAGTATTTGTCTTTCTTCTTATTAGACCATAACAAGAAAAACTAGCTGACCTGCATAGTAAATAACTTCACATATAAATAACTTCATAAATGCATGAACTGATAGGATAAGTTGACGTGAGATGTGGAAACCTTTTATTGTATAATTAGTACTTTTAAAAGACCCAAATGTACACATTTAGCCAATGAGCTCTAATTCACTTATTTAGTTGTTTTACAGAAGCCACTGAATTCTTCTCCCTCTGCTCCAGTGAGGTTTCTATTTTTACCAATGGGGGTGAATCATGCTGCAACCATTTAGGGACACACTGAGAACATGAATTTTCAAGTAAACCCCCAAGTGAAATTTTGACTCCCAACCAGAATCTTGAAGCTTAGCACACTAGCAGCCTTTGTGCTCTGACACTCTGTCTGAATGTGCACACTTACTCTACAGCATAGAGGAGACGTGACTGGAAAAATAGCTCTGATAATAACTTCTTACAAGATAAGAGAAAATATGGCATTTGACTTGGGTTTCCCTCAGTCCCTTGACCTGGTGAACAAGAAACTCCTTTTGTATCCTTCAATGGTTGCAAGTGATGCAGTCTTTTGTCCCCATCCAATTGGCAAGGACATCTTTTGTCCTCATGTACAGAGTTGTTCTGTTCTGAGAACCATGAATGGCTTTCTTATTTGACTCAAATTTGTAGTGCCTCATTAATATAATGGAGTCTTGGTGCCTGGTTAATAAAAATCTCTGCTCTGTTGGATTGATACTGAATTTTTTAATAAAAAATAAAATGAAGAAAAATTGAATCTAATTAGACCTACAATTTAACTACCTGCCATAAGCCCAGCATTCAAATTTATATCTTAAAAAGTATAGTATTGTCTTTACAGTCTGTTTTATAGTTTTTGAAGTTTGAATCCCTTGAAACTGAACGTTAATCCTACCCTTATTCAGTAGGGAAGAATTTTGAATATGACCAGGATGAGATTTATAAGTTTGTAAACCCTAGTAAATTCTTAGCATTTTATCTTTGATGTCAGGAACTTCTTCACAGTCAGTTCAGAAAAAAGAAAAATGTGTGTTCTGGTTTGCTAATGCTGCTGTATGCAAAATACCACAAAGGGCCTGGCTTTTTTTTTTTTAATGCAATTTTATTGAGATATAATCACATAACATACAATCATTCAAAGTGTACAAACAGTTGTTCACCGTATCGTCATTCATCACCACAATCGATCTTTGAACATTTTATTACTCCAAAAATTAAAATAAAAAAGAACATCCAAAGCATCCCATTTCCCTTCTCCCACCTATTTATTGTTCATTTACTTTTTAAAAAAAATTAGTTGTATTGAGGTATATTCACACACCCTACAATCATCCTCAGCATACAATCAGTAGTTCACAGCACCATCATACATTTGTGCGTTCATCACCAGAATCAATTTTTGAAACTTTCCTTACTCCAAAATAAAGATAAAAGCAAAAAAGAGCACCTAAATCTTTCCATCCCCCTCCATCCCACCCTATTCTTCATCTAATTTTTATCCCCATTTTTCCACTTATCTGTCCATACACTGGATAAAGGGAGTGCAACCCACAAGGTTTTCACAGTCACACAGTCACACTGTGCGAGTTACACAGTTATACAATCGTCTTCAAGAATCAAGTTTACTGGGTTGCAGTTCAACAGCTTCAGGTATTTCCCTCTAGCCATTCCAACCTACTAAAAACTAAAAAGTAATATCTATATAGCGCATAAGAATATCCTCCAGAGTGACCTCTTAACTCCATTTGAAATCTCTCAGCTGCTGGAACCTTATTTTGTTTCCTCTCTTTTCCCTCTTTAGGTCAAGAAGAGCCTCTCAACCCCACAGTGCTAGGTCCAGACTCATCCCCAGGAGTCATTTCTTGCGTTGCCAGAGGGGTTTACACCCCTGGTTGTCATGTCCCAAATAGGCGGGAGGGTAGTGAGTTCACCGGACAAGTGGGCTTAGCAAGAGAGGGGGCCGCATCTGAGCAACAAAGAGGCTCTCTGGGGCGGGGGGGGGGGGACTCCTAGGCACAATTATAAGTAGGCTTAGCCTCTCCCTTGCAGCAACTAGCCTTACAAAGGAAGGCCCCCAGATCGAGGGCTCAGCCCACTAAATTGGCAGTCTCAATGTTTGCGGTAGAATCTGCAATAGCCCAGGTGGGGAAGTCCAACATTTCTGCATTTCTCCCTATTTCCTCAGGGGAGCCTGCAAATACACTTTTGCTCTCTACCCATATCACTCTGGGATGCTACGTGATCTCACCCCAGCCTGTACAAACTCATCAAGTCCCACTTCCCTTTCACAGCTCCATGCACCTATGGTGTTCAAACAAACTGATCATACAGGTTAAATTATCTAGTGCTACAGAAAATATAGATCCTGCACCAAATAAACGTCTCCTCCCTTGGTCTCGCACAAAACTTGCAGCTTTAAAACTCAGTCAGTATCATCCTTCACCCTTGGGCCTGATTTGCCTTAGTACCAATCAGCCACATTTTCCCCCAGTCTCTCAAGGGGGCCATGAAGATACATTTTTATTCTCTGCCCAAATTACTCTGGGATGTATTGGGGCTCCACATTAGCCTGTACAAACCAACCAAATTTCACTCCCTATTCAATGTTCCACGTAATTACGTTTTTTGAATAAACTGACCATACAAGTTAAACCATATAGTGTGTTACAAACAATACAGATTTTGCACTTAATAAACATCTCTTCCTTTGGTCTCACACAGATGTTGAAGTTTTAAAAACACCGTCAGTATCATCCTTTACTCTTTAGTTTGATTTACCTTATTCCTAACCATGTCCATTTTGTTCATGGCTTTAATTGAAGTCTGATCTCTTTTTTCAGACTCCTTAGCATTTGCTGTATGAGGTAATGCTGACATTCATAGCTGTTGGACTCTGGTTCTGAGTCTCAGGTGTCAAAAGATACCAATTTCCAGGGACCTACCAGGTTATACACAGGAGCTCAGCATCTCAGAATTTACAAATAGGGGACTGGCTTTTTTTAAAGGGGATTATTAGGCTGCAAAAGTTACAGCGCTAAGGGCCATAAAAGTGTCCAAACTAAAGCATCAACAAGAAGATGCCTTCACTGAAGAACGGCTGACGGTGTCTGGAACACCCCTGACAGCTGGGAAGGCACATGGGTGGCGTCTGCTGGTCCTTTGCTCCTGGGTTGTGTTTCAAAATGGCTTTCTCCAAAATGTCTCTGGGTGTCTGTCTTAGCTTCTCTTAGCTCTCTACTTGGTTCTCCTGGGGCAAACTCTGGGCTTTGTCTCTTAGCTTAGCATATCAAAACGTCCTTCTGTCTTCATCTCCAAGTGTCTCCAAGCATCAGCAAGCATCTGGGTCTGTGTCGGTTCTTAGATTCTTTCTTAAAACCTCCAGTGAACTAGTCAAGACCCTCCCTGAATGGGTGGGGCCACACCTCCATGGAAATAATCTAATCAAAAGTATCACCCACAGTTGGGTGAGTCACATCTCCATGGGAAACATTCAATGATTCCACCGTAAACAAAGACTAATAAATCTGCCCCTACAAGATTGCATTGAAGAACATGGTTTTTTGGTGGGCATAATATATGCAAACTGGCACAATGTGTTTGTCTTGAGGCTTTTCTTTAACTAGCAAGCACTTTCTTGATTAAAATTTGATTTCCATTCCAAATACAGAAATTCATATTTCTGATCTAATTTTTTCTACTTAAGAGAAGAAAAGCTTGTATACATTTCTCCTACATTGGGAAGATCTTATGCCAAAATTATGAATATATAGATCCAGATGTTCTTCTCATATCTTGTAGTTATATTTTTAAAATTTATATTTTCTATACAGGTGAAATTTATTTTGGTACAAAAAGGAAATATAAATCCAGCTTTGTTTAATGACTTTCTATTTATCCAAATGCCATTTGACACAGATTTCAAATACTCACATTCTATACTAACTTTTTATACATACTGTATTCTTTTTCATTACTATGTCTGTTTCTTTTATATTGCCACACTGTTTAACCGTAGTAGTCTTTGTACTCCCATACTATTTTAACTGTTGTAGGTTTGTAATACCTTTTCTACTTATTGTACTGCATATTAAAATGCATTGTAAAGATACTGCTCTTTTCTAGTCTCTTCCAAAATGATCCTGGTTATCCTTGAACTTCTTAATGATCTGTAGACTAATCTCTTAATTCTTGTTGCCTGTCCCCTCTCTTCCAATTGCTTGGGATATCTTTTGATTTGTTGTCTAATTTAGATATAATCAATATTTCAAAATGTTGCTTGCTCTACAGCATAAACATATTCAATATTCTTTGAATATTGCCTTTCTAAGTTTATTTTATGTTTTTGATTTGTTGTTGTGACCAAGTGAATTCTGTCTCTTTTACTTAATATTTTTATTTTTATGTTTTTGAATTTAGAAAGTTATTGATTTTTGCCTGTTACTTTAAAAATCGGCAACTCTACTAGATTCTTCTAAAATTTCTGATAGCTTTTCAGTTGAGAAACTCTCCTTAATAGATAATGCAAAATTGAGTCTCACTTGTAGTTTACCTTAAGTTATCAAAATTTGAGTCTAAAACAATAGTGTTTGCTCTAACTGAAGATATTCCTATGTCTGTGAATCTCATTAGCATTAATGGATTTAGAGATTTAAACTTGTCCACCAGGAAATACATAAATACGAAGGCTTAGGCTCTACTCTCAGATCATTGGATAAAACGCTCTGATCAAAAGTCCTTTGCCACAAGGAAAAAAAAAAAAAGATGTAGTGCCCCCTTGAGGAGCCTGTGGAGAATGCAGGGGTATTCGCCTACCCCACCTCCATGGTTGCTAACATGACCACAGACATAGGGGACTGGTGGTTAGATGGGTTGAGCCCTCTACCATAAGTTTTACCCTTGGGAAGACGGTTGCTGCAAAGGAGAGGCTAGGCCTCCCTATATTTGTGCCTAAGAGTCTCCTCCTGAATGCCTCTTTGTTGCTCAGATGTGGCCCTCTCTCTCTGGCTAAGCCAACTTGAAGGTGAAATCACTGCCTCCCCCCTACGTGGACCAGACACCCAGGGGAGTGAATCTCCCTGGCAAACGTGAATATGACTCCCGGAGAGGAATGTAGACCCGGCATCGTGGGATGGAGAACATCTTCTTGACCAAAAGGGGGATGTGGAAAGGAAATGAAATAAGCTTCAGTGGCAGAGAGTTCCAAACGAGCCGAGAGATCACTCTGGTGGGCACTCTTACGCACACTTTAGACAACCTTTTTAGGTTCTAAAGAAATTGGGGTAGCTGGTGGGTGGATACCTGAAACTATTAAACTACAACCCAGAACCCATGAATCTCGAAGACAGTTGTATAAAAATGTAGCTTATGAGGGGTGACAATGGGATTGGAAAAGCCATAAGGACCACACTCCACTTTGTCTAGTTTATGGATGGATGAGTAGAAAAATAGGGGAAGGAAACAAACAGACAAAGGTACCCAGTGTTCTTTTTTACTTCAATTGCTCTTTTTCACTCTAATTATTATTCTTGTTATTTTTGTGTGTGTGCTAATGAAGGCGTCAGGGATTTGATTAGGTGATGAATGTACAACTATGTAATGGTACTGTAAACAATCGAAAGTACAATTTGTTTTGTATGACTGCGTGGTATGTGAATATATCTCAATAAAATGATGATTAAAAAAAAAAAAAAAGTCCTTTGCCCTGCTCTGTCATGGTCTTTCACTGTTGTACGGTGAAAAAAGTCATAATTCCCCTTTCCTCCCTGCATTGAGGTGATGTAAGGATAAATGAGACAACACAATGAGGTGCTGTTAACAGCTTCCATGAAGATGCCACATAACATCTACCAAACTCACCTGCCAATGCCCACCAATAAGAATACAGCTCTCAGAGTTCTAGTGTTGGTCAGAGTGGAGAAGCTCATAGTGTCCTCCCCTCCTTTAGAGAGCTATTATAAACCCTGGAATCATTTTCTTTTAACTTTTATTTTGAAATACTTTCAAAGTTACAGGACAATTACAGAACATTACAAGCCCCATACAGAGAACTCCAACACATCCCTACCCCACCCCAAAACCTACCAATTTTAACATTTTCTCACACTTGCCGTGTCATTCTATTTAGCCATCTTTCTATCTATCTTTCCATCCATCCATCCATCCATCCACTTACCAATCCATTTTCTGAACACTGAAGTGTAGGCTGTATACATCATGCTCCTTGAACAACACTTAATACTACCATGTACATTTCCCAAGAACAAGGATATTCACTTACGTTAACAACCTTACGTGCAGTTATCAAGTTAAATAAATTTACAGTCCATATTCCAATTTTTTCATATGTTCCAATAATGACCTTTGAGTCTTTTCTGCCCCCTCACCCCCTTGCTAGATCCCATACAGGATCATTGGAATCTTTGTTTGTTTTTTTTTAAATGAGGACAGGCTATGGGACATCGTCACTGGCATAATATGGAGGTCAGAAATCCTGGCACAAAGGGAGCCACAGAAGCGAGAGTCCCAAAATCTGAATCTAAACTCCTTTCAGATCCATGGCTGACTTCTGAACTGGGCGAGTGTCGGGCAGCCTCTGAGGAGTCTAGCAGAAAGCAATGGCTGGAAGGCTGAAAGAGCTAAAAAGAGATTTCAGCTGCAGCCCACCACAGAGCAAACAGTTTGGAATTTGAGACCACCAAGTTAGATGGGCTTGGTAAACACCTCATAGTTTCCATGGAAACCCAGGAAGGGTCACGCCTTACAAGTAAAGACTATGTCTCTGGACTAAGATGTTCACCCTATGACTAGGAGCAAAACCAAAATAGACCTACCCTAAATGCATGAAAAACCAAGTCTCCACAAGTTCAAGTTGATCAGCCAGTAATTTAACTTCCTGCTAGGAAAAAAAGTATCAACAGTCTTCAGAGGAATATTCGAGATTCCAAGGTGTCTATGATGTATCATCCAGAATGTCCTGTATACAGTAAAAATTACTATATTTGTGAGGAAACAAGAAAAAACCCACAGTTATGAGAAAAAACAGTCTATAGAAACATTCTGAGATGACTGAGATGTTGAATTAGTGGACATGAACTTTCAGGCAGCTATTATAAATAGGTTCCAGAAAATCAAAGGGAAATGGTCATAATGGGTGAATAGATGAGGGATCCAGCAGAGAAATGGAAAAATTTTTAAAAAAACAGAAATTCTGGAGCTGAAAACTACAATATATGAAATGAGAAAAAAAAAAAAAAATCCCTGGATGGCATAACAGCAGATTGAAGAGACAGAAGAAAATATCTGTGAACTTAAATAGAAATCAATAGAAATTATCCAATCTGAAGAATAAAGAGAAAAAAATAGTGGGAAAACAAAAAAGACCCAGAACAAGCAAAGGAAAAGGTATAGCTGGATAGCTTTCAAGGACTCCTTCCAATGCAAGAATTGATCATCCAGTGAAGCTTCTAGATTCCACACAGCTGGCAATCGGTCTCTCATGGCTCCAGTGAGCATCCCCTTAGAATCTTACCCAAAAACAACTCACTTTATGGATGAAAAGCTTAATTTAGGTCATCACTCCATGTCCTTCCAAGCTATATGAATGATAACATTGTCTTTGTTGGTACAACTGAAACCATCATACATAAAGAGGAAAGTATCCAGGAAGCATATTTGATCTTTCCAGAGGTGGCTTCCTGGTTTCATAAATGAAACTGTTTGACTTCCCCAGGAAGAGAATCACTCTTTAAAAATTTGCTGGAGGAATGATTGCACAGTCCAAAGGGAAATAAACATTGGAAACTGAGAGTGCGAATGAGAAAGTGGCTCACATTATTAATCACTCAATCAAGCTAGGTAAGAGAAAAACCATGATGAACTGACAAAAAATCAAGGGTTTAAAAACTGGGGGGTTCAAAGAGTCCAAAGAGTAGGTGAATTGGAGTAGAGAAGTAAAGGAACTGGAGAGAAAAAGGGCTCCACTAGCGACTAGAACATTGGAAAGTGTATATTTTTACAGGGGATAAGATACAGAGCTTGCTTAGCCAGCCCCAGTGCCTTCAAATGAGGCACCTCCCTGCAGACACTGCATGTCACTACCCAGTTTACCCAGCACCGTTGTTGAAAAGGTGACTCTTTCCCACACTGAATGATCTGGGCACCCTTGTCAAAAATCAGTTGACCTTAGATGTATGGGCTTTTTTTCTGGGAGATCGTTAATTTTTAATTTACTATCTACCCCCACTGTAACATAATTTCAGTGTGGGCAAGATGAAATCTACATTGCTCACCACTGTTTACCTATCTCAGGACCTAGTACATAGTAGATGTTCAATAAATATTTGATAAATGAATGGGTGGGGCAAACACATCTTCAGAGTTCATTTAGAGCTTCTCTCACTTGCCAATTCACTGATTCCTCACAGAGTGGGCCTTCAACTGATTTTCTTCTCTTCTTCCTCATACTAAGCTCCTGGAGGGGAAGTGCCTCAAGCAGGTACAGTTATAAGAGCAAGTTCCTAGTAATGCAGGTGCGGGTCTTTAGAAACTGTTTTAAATAACAAAAAAAATCATGATATAAGGCAAGAGACTATATATTCAATATGATAGTGCAATATTTAGCCCCAATAATTGATCTCCTTTAGCAAGTCATCCTGCAATGAAATTTGTAATCCAAGCTAAAGAGAACAACCAAAAAAGTAGTTTTCAGTTTGTAGCTTTTATTAGTATCTTTACGTAGAAAATCAGAACAACTTTCATGTGTACATTTCATTTCTCGGTGTTACCGAGAACACAGGCACTAATTCTAAGTTTTAGACATTTAGGAAGTATATGTTCTACCTGCATAAGGGCATATGATGCTGCTGAGTCACAGTGTTAATTGAACAGGCTTTTGCTTTGTTTATTCAGCTGTGGTAATGGTGTGAGCTACTCCATCAATCCCTTCCTTGAGTTCCCTTTCCACCCACAGAAGACATTGGGGACTTGTGATTCTTACAGAAACTAGGTGACTTAAAAATCTCGGTTTCATTAGCACTACATTTTAAGCAGTTTGGGTAGTATTTGAGAAACATGCATTACCGGTTTGTCAGATGTGGTGTGTATGTACATGTGATTAATAAATTGCAAGTGGCTTGTTTTGGGTACAGTATTTATATTTCCCATCCGTTTCCGTAAGTGCTGCCCTAATGGAGTGCTTACCCCCTCACTCCATTTAAGTGATTTATGATCTAAATTAAAATTGAAAGGAAATCACTTAAAATTTTTTGAACTATGGGAGTTTTAAAGTTACTATTTTAAAGTTGGCAATTTGTGCACATTTTATGACCTAAATAGTAATTTAGAATATGAATAGTGTAGGCCTGTTAGAAATGAGCATAGCTGGAAAACTTTAACATATATATGTACACAGAGAACCAAAATTTAATGATCACTTAAATCATAGCACATAATTTGACAATATGTTATCACATTTAACTGTCAAACCACTCCACAAAGCCGGTATTATCATTTGAGTTTTACAGAGGAGGAAACGGGGGCTTGGAAAGATTAAGTACCAAACCAAATCTCCAACAGCTGACAAAAAGATCTGAGATTTGAACCCATTAGTGTTCGGCTTCTATAGTTATGCTATAACACTGGGAGTTTTCTGTTTAATTCAACCCAATGTGTTAAAATTCCAACATTCTGCAATGCAATGCTCTTATTCCTGAGTTCTGCAATTATATGAGCCTGTTTTCACACATCATAAATTTGCAGCTGGAGTAAATCACTCAGATGTAACAGGAAAAGGTTTCATGCAGCTCGGTGATGTTCCATTATGCAACATTATACTTTTGTGAAACTACAATAACACAGGAAATAATGTAACTAAAGTCTGGTAAAACTTTGGCAGTACAAATTATTTTAATCTCATCTCTTAAAATGTAATTTTTTGCAAGCATTTGCAAAGAAACAGTTTCCATTTGAAAAAGAGACACATGTAGACACGTTTTAAAACTAGACATGTGTAAAGTAGCTGGAATTAATTCTGTAAAGTCTATCTCAAAACAAAGGAAAAGCAGATGCTTCCTCTCATATGTTCAAACCGATATGTACATAACTTGTGCATGTGTTGATGGGGAAGGAAGCCTGTTGGGGGAGGTCAGCAGGGAGGAGAGAAGAAAGAAGAAAAGAAGAAGGAAGAATTCCAAAGGCGAAGTTTTAGAACAGCTGAAGATGAGGAATTAGAGTGAAATTTCCAATTCAAAATATTAAACATAAGAAAAACTTCATCTAGATAAAAAAGAACATATAAAAAACTGCAAGTTGGTTGGTTTGGTTTTGGTTTTTTTTTTTCCTCAACATTCAACTGTTCACCACAACAACTGAATCCAGGATGATATGATGGCTGTGGTATCCGATTGAAGCAGCTGTTTTGTCTTTTTTCTTCCGTTACCAAGCAACATTTTCACCTCAACGTCCTTTCCCATCACTCTCAGTGTTTATCTTCAGGTCTGTATGCCTGAAGTTGGTTCTGATACAAACCATCTTAACAATAAGTAACTTGGTAGACATACATACTTATAAGAGTTAAAATGTTTTGTTTTTATTGAAATATAAACACTTTCTGTATATGAACAACTGTCTCTCCCAACCTTTTTCTCCTTATGATATGAACATTTTGTCCAAGTAGAATCACAGAGATAGGAAACATTTTAAGTTAAAGAGCGAATGGGATTCGGGTTCAAGAAAACCGGCCCAGCGTGTGTATTTTCCTCCCCTAGCTTCCAAAATCTTATTGAAATCAATTTTTATATGTATTTTAAAACTGCGTTTGCCATATATTGCTGTGTAACAAATTACCCTAAAATTTGGTGGCTTAAAGCAACAAAAATTTTTTAAGTCTCATGGATTGCGTGGGTCAGGAATGTGGGGGAGATTCCTGATCTCTCCTGAGGTTGCATCATCTGAATGAAGACTTGCCCTGGGCTAGAAGAGCCACTTCCAAGATGGCTGCCAGGGCCGCTGGCTGGAGGGCCCAGTGCCTCACCACCAGGGTTCCTCCACGGCACTGCTCGAGTGCCCTCTTGACACGGCAGCTGCCTTCCCTAAGAAGAGATCTGAGAGACAGAGCCAAGGCAGGAACCTCCGTGTCTTTTGTGGCCTAGCCTTAGAAGCCATGTGCCATCGCTTCTGTCATATTCTAATAATCGCACAGACTGACTCTCAAACAATGTGTAAGAAGACCACAGAAGGATGTGACTTCCCCAAGGGGGACAGCATTGGGGACAATCCTGAAGGCTGGCTCCCACAGAAAAATAAATCCAAAACAGCATGGTAAAAGGAAAATGGTGGCCATCAAAAGATCAGAAAACACGGGGACCTTTGTGAATGATTGAAAGGAAGTAGAATTACAGAATATCTAAGAGATAAATAATATTTAGAGATAAATAAAAATGAGAGCCCTGTATTTAAAATCCTGTGGAATGTAATCAAATCAATACTCAGAGGAAAATTCAGAGTCTTTATTATCAGAAAACCTGGAAGATTGGTGAATAAGATTGGTAAGTGAGAAACTAAGATGGCAGCTAGGTGAGACAGGGCAAAAAAACACCTCCGTGAAAAACACTAGATAAAAACCAGAAAGTGACCCGGAATACCGGTTACAGCGATGCGCCAGCTGGACGAGGTCTGCTAGTACCACAGGGGCCGTATACTTTGTGAAACCGGGAGTCTGCATTCTGAAACGAGTGAGTAAGCTGGCTGGAAGACCCGCAGCCACGCAGCAGTGTGGGGAAGCTAGGGGTTGGCGTTTGGAGACTGACTGGTTCTTTAAAAAAAAAAAAAAAAAAAACCCAGGAGCGGTTGCAGTTGTGACAGTGGGAACCACACAGTAAAACACAGCAAGAGGGGGCTGGGCTGGCCTCTCGGTGTCTGTCCTGGAGGATAGCTGGCTGCAGATACCCTCGGGGCCGGGGGGGTGGAGGGGCAAGCCAGAAGCGGAAAGAAACCCTGCGGCTAGCAGCTGGCTCCCCGGAGGGCTGGATAAACTCCTGCCCGGGGCTGTTCCCAGAGCCCAGAGCCTTGCCAGTTGTCCCGGAGCTGGGAAGGAGGAACTGTGAGAGGATGGGGGTTGAGACGCCCCGTTCGGCCATCTTTGCATCAGGCTGAGAGCCCCCCTGCAAGGCCCGGCGGCCTGGGGCTTACCTTGAGGGATGGCGTGCACTGGTGACGTGCCAATGCATTCCCTCGGTAGACGTCCTGGAGGATCACGGCTAGAAGGCGGGGCCCACTCAGAGAACCCAGGGATGCTACGCCAAGTCCAGTGGTTTGTGGGACAGCGAGAGACAGGGTCTGGGGCTGAACTGAAATGAAGGCTTAGACTCTTGTGGTGGCCTTGAATCTCCGGGAACCTGGGGGATTTGAATATTAAAGCTGCCCTTCCTTCCTGGCCACCCAGACACATGCCCCAGGGCGTCAGGGCGGACGGCTCCAGCAACACACCCAAACTGAGTTCTCCAACTGAACCCCACAAGAATCATTACCCCACACACCACAGGGACAAGGTTGAGAACTGACTTGAGGGTTATAGGTGACTAACAGTTGCCATCTGCTGGTTAGTTAGAGAAAGTGTACGCCACCAAACTGTGTTTCTGAAAAATTAGATTGGTGTCTTTTTTTTTACAACTTGAAAGAACCCTATCAAGCAAAGCAAATGCCAAGAGGCCAAAAACAACAGAAAATCTTAATGCATATGATAAAACCAGATGATATGGAGAATCCAATTCCAAACACCCAAATTAAAATATCAGAAGAGACACAGTACTTGGCACAATTAATCAAAGAACTACAATCGAGGAATGAAAACATGGGATAGGATTTAAAGGACATCAAGAAGACCATGGCCCAGGATATAAGCGACATAAAGAAGACCCCAGAAGAGCATAAAGAAGACATTGCAAGAGTAAATTAAAAAATAGAAGATCTTATGGAAATAAAAGAAACTGTTGTCCAAATTAAAAAGACTCTGGATATTCACAATACAAGATTAGAGGAAGTTGAACAATGTCTCGGTGTCCTAGAAGTCCACAGAACAGAAAATGAAAGAACAAAAGAAAGAATGGAGAAAAAAATTGAAAAATTGAAATGGATCTCAGGGATACGATAGATAAAATAAAACATCCAAACTTAAGACTCACTGGTGTCCCAGAAGGGGAAGAGAAGGGTAAAGGTCTAGAAAGAGTATTCAAAGAAATTGTTGGGGAAAACTTCCCCAACATTCTACACAATATAAATACACAAAGCATACATGCCCAGTGAGCTCCAAATAGAATAAATCCAAATAAACCCACTCCAAGACATATTCTGATCAGACTCTCAAATACTGAAGAGAAGGAGCAAGTTCTGAAAGCAGCAAGAGAAAAGCAGTTCACCACATACAAAGGAAACAACATAAGACCAAGGTGTGACTACTCAGCAGCCACCATGGAGGTGAGAAAGCAGTGGCACTCAGCAGCCACCATGGAGGTGAGAAAGCAGTGGCATGACATATTTAAAACTATGAGAGAGAATAATTCCAACCAAGAATACTTTATCCAGCAAAACTCTCCTTCAAATTTGAGGGAGAGCTTAAATGTTTCACAGACAAACAAATGCTGAGAGAGTTTGCCAATAAAAGACCTGCCCTACTTCAGGTACTAAAGGGAGCCCTACCAACAGAGAAACAAATAAAAGAGAAAGAGATATAGAGAATTTTAACAGACATATATAGAACCTTACATCCCAAATCACCAGGACACTCATTTTTCTCTAGTGATCATGGATCTTTCTCCAGAAGGGACCATAAGCTGAGACATAAAACAAGCCTCAATAAATTAAAAAAAAAAAATGAATATATAAAGCACATTCTCCGACCACAATGGAATACAAATAGAAGTCAATAATTTTTGAATTGTAACTCCACTATTTACTTCCTACATGATATAAAATACACAAACTCTAATGACAAATCAGTGGTTTTGAACTCAATGTAAAATATGTAATTTTAGACAACTATATAAAGGTGGGGGAATGGAGGAGTATAGGAACATAGTTTATGTGTCCTATTGAAGTGAAGGTGGTATCAAAGAAAAACAAGATTGATATGGATTTAAGAGGTTAATTTTAAGCCCCACAATAAACACAAAGAAATTATCAAAGAATATGACCATAGAGATGAAAAGTAGAGTATGGGTTAAGAGAAATGGGGGAAGGGGCAATGGGGAGTTAAGAAATGAGCGTAGGGTTGCTGTCTGAGGTGGAGGGAAATTTTTAGTAATGGGTGGTGGGAAAGAGCATTACAACATTCTAAATGTGATTAATCCCACTAATGGAATGCTAGGGAGGGGGTGGAATGGGAAGATTTAGGCTGTATATATGTTTCCATAATTGAAAAAAAAAAAAAAAGACAGTCTAAATAGATAACAATTGAATGCCAGGATGAACCTGGATGGGATTGGAGGATGGAGGACAGGAGGCTCAAAAGGACACAGTTGAGACATAAGGAAAAGGAAATAAAGAATGTAAGCTTTGTATCATTGTTGAACCTCTTGTACTTCTTAGCTGTGCTTAATGGGATTGTATAAAAGAATGTTCTTGTTCATGGGAAGTGTATACGTGAATTACAGTGTATGTTCAAGGATGTGTGCAGCTAGCTCTCATATGTTCAGAAGACAGAGCAATAGATGATGAATGATAGGGAGGGAGGGAGGGAAAGAAATAGCAATGTGACAGCATGTTAAAGTTGGTGGATTGGGCTATCGGGGGAGGGGGGTCAGGGTATGATGGAGTTCTGTGTATGGGGTTAGTATTGTTTTTGCAACTGTTCCTATAACTTTGAATTTATTTCAAAATAAAAAAAGAGATTGGTAAGTAAATTAACTAAGCATTCAACTCAAGTAATTATAAAAGAACATGTTGCATTAATTCCTGTTTTTATCTGAAATAAGAGCTTTTAAAAGTGCTCATGAGGAATAAACCCAAAAGTTCTTTCTTTAAAATAAAATAAAATAAAATAAAACTAGCAAAACTTTTGAAAGTCTGATCTAGAACAAAAGAGAAAAGAACAAATAAAAACTTTGAGGAACCAGACATTGGGGAAAGATACTTACAAATTATGAGAAAATATATGTATCAGTATGCTAATGAACTTGGAAGGCTAAATGAATCAATTACAGTTAATTCTCATTATTCTTATGATTATGTTCTATAAAGTCACTGCAAATACTGAATTAGCGCAAACTGAACCAGAGCTCTAGGGTTTCTGTGAGTGTCTGGTCACAGCATTTTCATCAACTGATCAACACATAACCTTGTTTTGTGTATGTTTCTGTTCAAAGACAGCTTATTTAATTCATACTGTTGATTCGTTAACATTGAACTCAAGGCCAACAATGCTATATAACTCATGCTTGATCTAACACAGGTATTTGCTCTCTAATGTACACCACAGCCTTCTTGTACTTAGGACACTAGACAGCACTTAAGTACTATGCTCAGAGGCCATATTAAACAGCAAAATCTCCAACAAAAAGCACAAAACTGCAAAACACCTGGCACTAGATATACCAGAAATTGGACACTGGTTTACAGTATGAGAGCTGAAACCAAAAGGCAATGCTATATTCACCCGCAGCTGGAAACAGGTGTCAGGTGACAAATTTTTTACCGGTCTGTGCATGTCCACGAATGACCAAGAATGAACTGTAAGTATTGATTTTGGGGTAACAAACACATTTTAGTGAGCAGGTGAATTTGCAAATACAGAATCCATGAATCCATGAGTATCAGCTGTATTTTTTAGGAAAATATGGTTAATCAAATTCATTGAAAAACAGACAAACACCTCACAAAAAAGAAATCTGGTGATCATAGAAATAATTGAAAACATGGCCAAGAAAAATAAATCTGCAGAAAATAGCACCAAGTCCAGATTTGGTATAATTTACCAAATCTTTGAGAAAACTTTATTCAGTTATTCAATAAATATTTATTAAGCTCATTTGATAATTAGGTGCTGAGGATACAGCAGTAAGCAAAACAAAAAAAAGTCCTGCCCACATAAAGCTTTCCTTTTACTTCAGTGAGCATAGTCATAAAGCTTCCTAATTCATTTCCTAATCAACATAACCCTGATACCAAAACCAGACAAGGGTAATCCCAAACAAAACCATGAAAGAAGAAGGAAGAAAGGAAAGAAGAAAGGAAGGAAGGAAGGAAGGGAGGGAGGGAGGGAGGGAGAAAGGAAGGAAAGAAGGAAGGAATTGAGAGTTTGGTTTTGTGCTAAGGTTGAGGTGCCTCTGAGATATCCAGTAGATATGGGTGTAAGCATTTGGATACTCTAGTCAGGGTTCAACAAAGACGTAATGATGGGAATCATCAGCAGACAGTTGTACTCAAAGCCATGGAACTGGATAGACAGAGGAGAGAGCTGGGGGCTGAGCTCTGGGTATTCCAGGACCTTCCACATTTAGAGGCCAAAGCAAGGCAGAGGAACAAATAAGGAGAACTGAGAGGGAGTGGCCAATGAGGTGGGAGTGAGGACAAAAGCCCGTGGTGTCCTGGATACCAACAAGAGAAAGGGACTTGAGGACAGACAGTCAAGCGGACAATAGGCAGCTATGGCAAGGACTGAGAACTGCCCACTGGATTTGGCAAATGGAGGTCACCAGTGACTTTGGCAGGGAAGGTTTCAGTGTTGTAGGGGCTGAGACTGGAACAAAAGCACATGAAATGTCAGGCTAAAAGACAGAAACAGCGAGTATAAAACAATCCTTCAAGGAGCCATGGAGAAGTGTTTGTTTAAGTATGGGTTTTGCCAAATGTTGCAAGGATTCTGGAATCCATATGGTCAGGAAATTTTGGAAAGAAAATACAGATTTGTAGAAAATGGAGGAATTTTTTAAAATAGGAAATTTTACTAAGAACAGGCAGAAGTTTCTTATTAGCATGTAAGTATTCAAATGAAATTCCAGAATTCTAACGAATATCATCCAGAAACCCAGAGCAAATATCATTCTTAATGATGAATTAGGAAATTAAAATAAGGATTGAGTCAAGAATGTCAACTAACACTTCTGCTTTCCACATTATACTAGAGTCCTGGCAATGCAATAGATGCAAAAAATGAGATGTATTTGAAAGGAATAAAGAAGACTTTCATTATTTACTTCCTGTAAAATCAGTGATTTGATGGCACATGTTTAACAAGCAGCTCTTCAGGTATAGTTCCTGACATAAATGTTGGTTGATATTTTTGCTTATATTAATGAGTAAGACAAAAGTGAAACAACTTGTCCAAATTATACTTGTTGTTCAATGATGATAGCAACTTATTCACTAAATTGAAAAATAGTTTTGAGTTCTAGAATAGTGCTTCCTCAAATTTTTTGTGCTATTTGCAATATAATGACTATGGATATGACACACTTTCAAGTTTAATCTGGATTATTAACATCTTACCCATGTCAACAAAATCATAAATCAAGACCTGATTTCCTGATTTTCATGGTGTAAATATTACCATCATAGTAGCCTGTAAGCTGGACAAACTGGCACACAAATGGCATACAAGTAGAAAGTATTTCCACCTTGCAGAAACAATAAAAAGAAATAACCTCAAGAACACAGATAATACTAAAATGTAGTAAAATAATTAGGACTTGATGAATTTTGAAAATTTATCAACTTTGTTTCTAATGTAATTTATTTTATTGTAAAGCTACAGAATTTAATTTTTAATAATGGCTATGTTTTAAAACCAGCTCACAAAATTCCTGAACTCTTAATTGGCTCTTGTGAGCTGGCAGTAACTAGAAATCCAAGAGAATCAACTGGAAATGTAATAGAACCAAAAGAATACTCAGTTAAGTTGGTTAGAAACAAAACCAACATAATTATAAAATGCAGTCAAAAACATCGATTCACAACGAGAATGAAAAAATATCTGTATTGGTCAGGGTTCTCCAGAGAAACAGAACCAACCAATTAAAATCAGTGAGATTTATTATAAGGACTTGGCTTTCCCCTTAGGGCTGGAGGAGTCTGGACTCTGTAGGGCAGGCTGCAGGCTGGAAACTTCAATAAAGTGATGCTGAAGTCCTCAGTCTAAATTCCCCAAGGGAAGTTACTGGCTGGAAATTCTGGCAAGAGCCAATGCTGAAGCTGAGTCTGAATTCCTCTTCTAACCCCTGCAATCCTGAGTTCTGGGTTTTAAGACCCCTGACAGTTTGGATGAGGACATTCCCCATGTTACTGAGGGCAAGACCTGAGCTGATCCTAGATGCAATCAGCTGATGCATTCAACTGCAAATCCAATTTCAAGATACCTTCACATTAACAAGTGCTTGACCAAGCAACTGGACACTATAACCTGGCCAAGCTGACACATGAAATTAACCATCACAATAATTTTTAAATGAATATATAATGTGCAAGGCTTGTATTATAAATAAAGTATAAGGCTTTATTGATTCATATTTTAAAAAGCATGAAAAAATGAGATATATCTTGTTCCTCACGGAAGTACTTAATATTGTAAAGATGAAAGTGCTCACCAAAGTAATACATACGTCCATACATTCAATAGATCTCAAAGAAAATTCTAAAAGAATTTTATGTAGGCATTGGAAGAAAACAAGCCCTTGAATAAATTTTTGAAAAAGAAAAAGATACCACTTGTTCTACTAGATGGAGAAACATTCTATAAAATGTTAGTAATCAAAATAGTGAGATATGGATGCAGGAATAATGAAATATATTGATACTACAGAAGAAATAGTTCAAAATGTTCATTGCTGAGAAAATAATTACAGACTATGATCAAGGAGACAAGACCACATCCGTGAGGGAAGGACAGTGCTCAGAAAACTGTTTGGGGATCTGGTTTTCATTGGGAAGTGCGGTCGCAGTTGACTCGTCTGGGGGAGGGTGGCGGCCGGTTGCTAAATCCTAGGCTCCCAGGATTGCTCCGAGGGTACCGGCGGCGGGGGCTCTTTCCCGGAGGCGAGGGCGAGGCGGGGGACTTGGCCAGGTCCCCGGCGGGAGGCGTGCAAAGTATGGAGGGCGGCGAGAAAGGAACAGGCGGGACACGTTTCTTTTAGGATGAAGAAAACCAAGAGAGAGAGTTTATTAGGGGAGAGTACAAGCTTATATCGGGCGGTTTAGAGGGCGGGGTAGCTGTAGGGGTTAAAGGCTTGGATTGGTTCTGAGAGAGCGCGGAGGTTGATTGAAAAGGGGCGAGAGTTGCTCCGGTAACGGTGTCTGGCAACAATGTATGCGCACTGGTGGTGATGGGAGTTGCACCGGCAACGGGGAGTGTCTGGGCAAGATAAGGGGGTGGGGAAAAGGTGGTTCCCTCCGGCAAGCCTCCCCTAACAGTGGTGTATTTTGGGTGAGGAAATGGGGCCTGCCTCCGGCCTCACTTTCCCAGGCCCGGGGGGCTGTAGAGGGCGCTGTCGCCCGTGCCCACTACCCTCCCCAGGGGTGGATCCGGTCCCCCAGCCCAGGCCCGCCAAGTTGAAGCACGTAATCAGTGTCCCGCATTTCCCCCTTCTTTTCTAATTAAAGGAAGAAGCTTACCGGAGAGGTCCGCTAAGGGATGAGGGAAGGGGGAGGTCGGGGAGGGGAAAAGGGGTTGACGGTGGCTCAGCGAGGCTGGAGCTCGGCGTTGGTGTGGCGCCCGGGCGCTCGACAGGGGCCTTGCTGCTTGCGGGATGGACGAGGGTGGGGGGTTTAAAGTTGGAGGTTCAGAGAAGCTGGAGCTCGAGGTTGGTGCGATGTTCAGGCGTTCGAGAAGGGCCTCGCGGTCGGCGGGTTGACCGGTGGCGGTGAGGTCGCGGAGGGTTGGTTGTCATCTCGGAGTAGGGAGCGTCAGAGGTGGCGAGTCGCTGGTACTGGACTTGCACGAACGAGGAAAAAATAGCATCCGTTTGTTTCCTTACAAGCTGGACAATTCTGCGGATAATGCAGGGTCCTAAGGTGAGAGCTAGAATAATCATTAGTAGGGGGCCGAGGAGAGGGAGGAGGTATGGGAGGAGGGGGGTAAAGATGTGGGACCAATAGCTGGTGGCTTCACGGTCTTTTTTGCGTTGTTCCAGTCCCTCTCGGACCTTTTTTAGGCTGTCCTCGGCGAGACCTGTGGAATTGGCATATACACAGCACTCTTCTCCTAGGGCAGCGCAGAGGCCTCCTTCTTTGAGGAGGAGAAGGTCGAGACCTCGGCGGTTTTGGAGCACTACCTCAGAGAGGGAATTGACAGAATTTTTAAGATGGGAAATAGCGTCTTGTAGGTGACGAATGTCCTCGTCAACAGCCGCCCGGAGGTGAGTTAGGGCGGAGCCTTGACTGGCTAATGCAGCGATTCCGGTGCCAGCGCCTGCAAGACCTAGGAGGGAGGCAATCGTGAGGACGGTGATGGGCTCTCGCTTTTGCAGTGGGGCAGAAGCTGCAGTTCTTTCCAGGCGGAGGAAGAAGTCTTCCTCGCTGTGGTATAGGACCCTAGGGATGAGGACAATTAGGAGGCAAGTTTCATTAGTTGTATTGAGGGTTTGCACGTTAAGGCAGGGGGTAAGCCCTGTAGAGGAGCAGAGCCATTGGGAGGAGTTATGAGGAATGAGAAATTTTGCAGAGCTGCTGGGAGATGAGTAGTCGGCGCAAGCTGTGAGGTTGGGAGAGTTACTTGAGCGAGGGCAGATGCACTTTCCTGTAAAGGAGACTGAATGAAAGGTTAGGGGGACGGCAGAGGTATTCCAATTGCATTCCGAGGGGCTGTCCTCTGTGTTTTCTGAAAAGGAGAGGTTGGAGGCAACTGGCTCATACAGGGGGGAGGAGGTGGAGAGGCAAAGCCAACAAGAGGAGGTAAGATTGGGGTTGGAGGAATTCACTGAGGTGAAGGCCGCTTGGATAAGGCTGAGGAGGGGAGAGGAGTAACGGGCGGGGGGCGGACGAGGTTGGGGTGGTGGTGTTGGCAACGCGCCGTTTGCAGCTGAGGTGCGGCTGGTTGGAGCTGAGGTGCGGCTGGAGAGCTGTGGAAAAAAGAGGGTTAATGACTTTATTGGGACCAATGGCAGAGGGGTTTTTTTGTACAGCCTCCTTTTTTACAAGAATAAGGGAACCTGGGTCGACTCCTTTCAAATAAATTCTGAAGCCCCAGGTTCGACCGAGTAACCAGGAGGGATCAGTGGGGAGTTGCACTGTAAGATTAAGATGTGTGCAGGATCCCTCGCTTTCTTGGCCAAGCCAGTTAACTGTAGGGAGTTTGCACCCTGTAGGGGCCCACTTTAAGGTAAGGTATACAAGGGCTTGGAGTGCAACTAATTTGTGCGTGGGAAGGGGCCACTGCTCCACCCATATAGGTTCCTCAGTATCCCACTGCAGAGGAACGGGCGCTGGAGGTGTTAAACGAGCAGTGGCGCACATTATTGGGGGGGCTGCGTGGTAAGCACTGCCCCAGAGGCGGCGAGGATGTCACGGCCCCATAAAATTTGGTCTATGGTGTGTAGAAATAACGGGCGGAAGGTGCCTGAGTGGCCCTCTTCATCCTCCCACTTAATGGGCCCTATGGCCTGGAGAGAGGTGGAGGTACCAGTGGCTCCCACTACCGAGGGACCATCGAGAACCATGCACATGGTGGCATACTGAGCGGGCATGCAAGAGACTTCTGCCCCTGAATCGAGCGTGCCCGTGTACCATTGCCCCCCTATTCTTAATTTACGAGTAGGCTTTTCTGGAGTGATAGGGACTGTCCAGAGAAGCGTTTTACTGCCGGTGAAGTGATTAGCTTTATTAGAACCGGCCGGCACGCTGCCTCTTAGGGGCGGGGCTGAGGCTTGCCCCGCTTGGAGTTTAAAGCTTGCTCAGTGCCCTGGCGCTGACTGCCGTCAGGGCACCAGGGATAGCAGAGGTTTTTTAAGCTATCCTTGCTAATATCTCTGGGGCTGCTCTTGCAATCGCGCGCCCAGTGATAGCCACGCTGGCAGCGTGGGCAGGGAGTGGGAGGGGGGCGCCCATTACGCTGCATGAAAGGCGGGCGGTTGACTTCTGCATTGGGGCACTCCCGGGCAAAATGACCGCTCTGCCCGCACTTAAAACAACCGGTGGTGGCGGCTAAGGCGGCAGTGACAGCGCCAGAGACAGCCTGGGCTAGGGACGCGGCAGCTGGGTCAAAGGCGCTGCAGGCGAGTATCCAATCGCATAGGCTCTTCTCCCGCAAGGGAAGAATAGCCTGCTTGCAAGGGGGATTGGCTCCCTCGAGAATGAGCTCTCGAGCGAGAGCCAGTTGGGCCTGGGGATCATTAACCTTTCGAGCGCAGGTTTCCTCAACCCTAGAGACAAAGGTGGCAAAAGGCTCATTTGGCTCCTGGAGGAGCTTGGTGAATTTAGTAGGCCGACAGGCGGAACAGTTGGCAAAAGCTCGCAAGGCGATTCCCCGAAGGATAGGCCAAAAGGCGGCAGGCGCATTAATATAGACGGATGCATTTATAAACGCTCCCGTGCCCAAGTAGGCTTCGGGGTGATGATAGACTCCAGTGGCTGCGTCTTGCTCGCTTTGCTTAGCTGCTTCCGCCTGGAAGTGAGCACGCCAATCTACAAACTGGCCGGGGTTAAGAATGGAACGGGCAAGCGAGGCCCAGTCTTGGGGGAGGCAAAAGTTCATGGCGATATCCTGTAGTAATTGGGAAGCGTATGGGCTACCTAACCCGTCTTCCTTGACGGCCCTGCGAAGCTGCTTGATAGTATCAGAGTCAATGGGATACCAGTCATACGGTTCCTGTGGTGTGGGGGTAAGGTTAAGAGGAAAGCAGCGAAAAGCACGAGAGAAAGGAGGACGCGCTTGCAGAGGGCTTGGCGCGGGAGTGGGGGTAGGGGGAGCGTTGCCCCAAGGGTTGCCTTGAGGTGTAGAAGGCAGCCAGGGGTTGTTAGTCGGCAGGGTGGGAGGAGCGGCGGCAGCTGCCGATAGCGGCTCCGAGGGGGAGCTCGCCGGAGGGGGAGGCGGAAGTGGGAGGCCCCAAGCGTCGCAAGACGGCGGTGCGGTGGGAGTGGCTAAGGCATAAGATGGTGGACTAGCCCCGTCCTGCGAAAGGGCAGGGCCCAAGGCATAAGATGGCGGACTAACTCCGCCCTTTGAAAGGGCGGGGTAAAGCGCATGCGGTTTCCGGCCCGGCTTAGGGCTGACATCATCACTAGAGCACTTCCTCCCCTCAGTGGAAGAAGAAGGAGGAAGTTCGCCATCTTGGCGAGGCTTAGTATTGCTTTGTTTTTGGGGGGCGACTTCGAGCGCGTTGTTAATTTGCTCGACTAAAGATTCTGTGTCCGAATCGTGGTCTACATTAGTATCGCTGTCTGAATCTGTTGGCTGGGTGGATAGGGCCTCCTTGGATTTAATGGGGCCTCGATCAGGGGGGAGGGAGCCTTGAAGGCAGGAGCGGACGGTTATTAAGGTGGGGAGCAAGCCGGGAGGGAAGCGTTTGCTCTCATGTTCCATGGCGTTGGTGACCCGATCAATAAGGCGATCATAAGTAACAGGGTCCCAAAGATGGCAAGTGGTGAGCCATGGGTTAAAGGGCAGCAGGAGGTCCCAGTATACCTGCAGCTGCTGGACAGACACTTTACAGCGATGTGTGTCTAGGAGACCCGCCAGAGCGCGAACTTGGGGTGCTTGGCGTGCAGATAGACGATTACCCATAGCGGAGTGAGAAAAGAAAAAAAAAAAGGGGGGTTGATTATTGAGTAAAGAAAATGAGGTAAACCGTGGCCGCGAGGCCGAAGGAGACGGTGAGAATAGAAGGCAGGACCCTCTAGTAGCGAGAGCAGTTTGGGGGGGGGCGGTTGCAAAGAGGCACACCGCGCTAAACAAAGAAACAAAGACACAGAGGACCACAGCAAAGTAATGGAGGGGAAGAGGGAAAGCTACTGGAGGAAGAGTGTTAGGAGGAATGGGGGGGATATAGGAAGAGAAGACGAAAGGTAGTCGGGGGCAAGAGTTAGGTTAATGCGGGAAAGGAAGAGCGGCCCGGGCGCGGAGCGGCGTGGGAGAGGCGGCCCCAGACGTGGAGTGGCGAGGGAGAGGCGGCTCCGCGGGGCGGCGAGGGAGAGGCGGCCCTTACTTTGCAGGCGAGGAGAAGGGGAGCTGGAGAGGCGTCCGGGCGAGCGGGTGGTTTTACTGGACCACTGCGTAGAGAGGACTTTTAATTCCAGGTGCCCCACGTTGGGCGCCAGTTGCGGTCGCAGTTGACTCGTCTGGGGGAGGGTGGCGGCTGGTTGCTAAATCCTAGGCTCCCAGGATTGCTCCGAGGGTACCGGCGGCGGGGGCTCTTTCCCAGAGGCGAGGGCGAGGCGGGGAACTTGGCCAGGTCCCCGGCGGGAGGCGTGCAAAGTATGGAGGGCGGCGAGAAAGGAACAGGCGGGACACGTTTCTTTTAGGATGAAGAAAACCAAGAGAGAGAGTTTATTAGGGGAGAGTACAAGCTTATATCGGGCGGTTTAGAGGGCGGGGTAGCTGTAGGGGTTAAAGGCTTGGATTGGTTCTGAGAGAGCGCGGAGGTTGATTGAAAAGGGGCGAGAGTTGCTCCGGTAACGGTGTCTGGCAACAATGTATGCGCACTGGTGGTGATGGGAGTTGCACCGGCAACGGGGAGTGTCTGGGCAAGATAAGGGGGTGGGGAAAAGGTGGTTCCCTCCGGCAAGCCTCCCCTAACAGTGGTGTATTTTGGGTGAGGAAATGGGGCCTGCCTCCGGCCTCACTTTCCCAGGCCCGGGGGGCTGTAGAGGGCGCTGTCGCCCGTGCCCACTACCCTCCCCAGGGGTGGATCCGGTCCCCCAGCCCAGGCCCGCCAAGTTGAAGCACGTAATCAGTGTCCCGCAGGAAGAAAACAAAGTCAACTGATCATCTTTCACTGAAAATATTTCCAACTTTACGCCTTGAGTTTGTGCTTTTTCCCTCTTTATATGTATAAGTTAATAAAAAGGTTTAAAGCTTCCTAACTCACACAAAAAAAGAATAATAATTCCAGATGCCCAAAAGAGGCAAACATTAAAGAAAACAATAACTTTAGGAAAATAAAGGAAGTTACTTTTGTAATCTTGATGTGGTGAAAGACTTCCTTAGCAAGATACAAAATGCGGAAGCAATGAAGGAAATAATGGACAGACTCTTTTGTATTAACTTACCATTTCTGTCTGGCAAGAGACTCCATAATCTAAGTTTAAAAATAAGATATAGACTGGGAAGAAATAATTGCTGTAAATGTAGCAGCTAAAGGATATATATTAACAATATATCAAGAACTCCTATAAATCACTAAGACAATCAACTCAATTTTTAAAAAAATCTAAGCCGTCTCTGTCCAATAGAAATATAATTGAGCCATATACATAATTTAAAGTTTTCCAGTAGCCTCAGTGATATGATTTAAAGCAGTATATCCAAATTATTATTAGTTAAATTGTAATCAACATAGAAAACATATTAATGAGCTATTTTACATCCCTTTTTTAGATTGTCTTTGAAATTTTGTGTGTTTCACGCTAACAGCATATCTCAGTTTGAACTAGACACATTTCAGGTGCTGAATAATCACGTTTGGTTACTGGCTATCTTATCGGACAACGCAGATCTAAGGAATTCACAAAAAAACTATAAATGGCCAATAGATGAAAATATGCTCCACTTCATCAATATCACAGAAATGCAAATAAGAGAAACAATGAGATACTACATTTCACTCATCACACTGACAAACACTGAAAGGATGAAACCTTAGGTAAAAAGAACTTTATAACATAATTGTTTTGAATAATGAAAGAAAAAGAAGGAAAGAAAGAACAAAAGGGAAAAAGAAACAACTTAAATATCTGGATTGAGTAAGTTATGGTGCAGGCATGCAGTGATTAAAAGAAATTATTTGAACCGTGGATACTGACATGGAAAGCGCTCTAAAACATAATGATAGAAAGGAATCAAGTTGTAGAAGTGTTACGTAACACGATTTATGTAACAAACTATTCTTGTGTGTTTTGAATATGTACATATGTATTTAATGCATTGAAAATTATCTGAAAGGATATAAACCAAATATTAACCGTGCTTACCTCAGGTTGCAGGTTTGGGTGAGTGGGGATTGGGAGCTTTCATTCTACAATGTATAAATTTTTACAAATAAGCATGTGTTAGATTTGAAATTGGAAAAGCAGTTGAGGTGAGGAGACACGATGAGCCACAATTAGGAATTCAAAATTTTCTAGTGTCCACATTCCAGGGAATTACTTCTCCCAATTGTTCTAATTCTTAGAAACATGCTGAAGCCATCCTGGGAGGGATGACTTAGGATAAATATTTTTATAATATTCATGAATATTATGGAGATCAATAAGCATTTTATGGTAATTCCAATCTACACAATTCAACTTTCCGTGTCATTTAACAATCCTTTTTTTAACATACACTGTAGTACAAGGCACCACATTAGAATAGTGAGGGAAAAAAGGCAGGAAAGTTGCTTTAAGAGACAGCATCCTACTCTGAGTAACATTTTATAGAACAGAAAAGTAAACACCCACTAATATTAGACATTTATGCACTTATTCAGTAATATGTGGAATGATATGCTTCTCTGAACACACAAATGGAAAATGTAAGGAAAACTAAGGAACTTTTAAATCTTTGACACCCACTCTAAAATATGCTTTATTGATAAACTCAATCACCAATGTTTCAGTGAACCAACCAGAGAAAATCATTTCTTCTAGCTAGAAAGAATACTATTTTATACTTATACAGTATTTTTTTCTTCTGAATTACGTTTGCTTTACAAAAAAGGCTTCATTACTATTTTTAAGACCTTATGTAGATAAAATAGCTATATTTAAATGCTAAACAGATTACTTTTTAAAATTCTCAATAAAACCAGATATCAATCCATATTACAAAAAATTCTACAATAATGACCCAAACCAGTTTGACTGATATTTTTTTTAATTGAATTTTATTGAGATGTATTCATATACCATACCATCATCCACGGTGTACAATCAACTGTTTATAGTACCATCAAATAGTTGTACATTCATCACCCCAATCTATTTTTGAACATTTTCCTTACACCAGAAAAAGTAAAAATAAGAATAAAAAATAAAAGTAAAAAAGAACACCCAAATCATCCCCCCCACCCTATTTTTCATTTAGTTTTTGTCACCATTTTTCTACTCATCCATCCATACACTGGTTAAAGGAGTGTGAACCATAAGGTTTTCACAATCACTCCGTCACCCCATGTAAGCTACATAGTTATACAATCGTCTTCAAGAATCAAGGCTACTGGGTTGAAGTTTGTCAGCTTCAGGTATTTACTTTTAGCTATTCCCATACACTAAAACCTAAAAAGGGATATCTATATAGTGCATAAGAATTCCCTCCAGAGTGACATCTCGACTCCATTTGAAATCACTCAGCCATTGAAACTTTATTTTGTCTCATTTCACCTGCCCCTCTTGGTTAGGAAGATTTTCTCAATCCCATGATGCTGGGTCCAGGCTCATCCCCAGGAGTCATTTCCTGCGTTGCCAGGGAGATTTACACCCCTGAGAGTCAGATCCCTCTTAGGGGGGAGGGCAGTGAGTTCACCTGCCAAGTTGGCTTAGCTAGAGAGAGAGGGCCACATATGAGCAACAAAGAGGTTCTCGGGGGAGACTCTTAGGCACAATTATAAATAGGCTTAGCCTCTCCTTTGCAGTAACAACCTTCATAAGGGCAAGCCCCAAGATCGAGGGCTTGGCATACCAAATTGTCAATCCTCAATGTTTGTGAGAATATCAGTAATAACCCAGGTGGGGATGTCCAACATTTCTGCATTTTCCCCCATCTCCTCAGGGCTGCCCTGCATATATATTTTTATTCTCTGCCCAAATTACTCTGGGATGTATTGCTATTTCACACTAACATGTACAATTGTACCAGATCTCACTTCCCATTCAAAGTTCCATGTAATTATGGTGTTTGAATAAACTGACCATACAAGTTAAATTATTTAGTGTGCTGTATAAGATATATATCCTGAACTAAGTAAACATCTCTTCCCTTGGTCTCACACAGAAGTTGAAGTTTTAAAACAGTGACTGATATCTTTTTAAAGGCTTTTATTGTTTTATTAAAGTTTTTTTAAAAATTCTTAATCTCAAGAATAAAAACAGAGTACAGTCTGACAAATAGATCAATAAATCCAAATAGGAGTCCAGAGATAGACCCACACAAATATGGTCCATTGCTTTTCCACAAAGTGCAAGAAAGTGAAGGATAGTCTTTTTAACAAGAGGTACAGGAATAATTAAGTATTGCTGGGAAAGGCAGGGACACAGTTAGCAGCCGTCTCCCAGCCCTTGCCTACTGCCCTCCTTTGTGTCTCCTGTTTGTTTGCATGCAGGTGTTTGGTATGTTTCCACATTTGCTTATTTGCATGCAGCTGTTCAGTATGTTTCCATTTTGCAAGAGACCACAGGCAACCTGGGTGAGAGGTTAGATTTCAACTGGCCCCAGCTGCCTGCCAGGGCGCAGGGGTTATTTGATGAATGCTTTTTGCTCATTGGCTGAGCCCTTATCCCTGAGGTGCATAAAAACCCAACACTTAGGCACAAGTGTCCCTCATCTCTGACGTGAAGCAGGGTGTGCAGAACTGCTTACCCTGACCTGAGCAATTGGTCTCCCCAGGAGACTGGCTATAATGGGATCTCTTCCCTTGCTCTTTTGGAACCTTTGTGATGTGCAAGTAATAAAGTGGTCATTGCTGAAGGTCTCTGTTGTGCCTGAGCCTGGGTTCTGACAATGCTCTATCTATAGCAACTTGCTCCACAAGTTTCTGTCTTCATTTCCCAGCTTCTGTGACAGATACCACACAGGGTGGCTTAACCAATGGGAATCTATTGTCTCAGTTTCAGTGGCTAGGTGGTTTGCTTTCTCCCCCAAGACTGTGGTGTTCTGGGGCTGGCTTGCCACAATCCTTGTAGTTCCTTGGCTTTCCCATCACACAGCAATGCTCTCTCCTTTCTTTCCTGGGTTCCCAGTGACTTCCTGTTTCCTGCTCCTATGTATGGTTTTCGCTCTATAAGGCCTCCAGTAACAGGATTAAGACCCATCTTAACTAAAAATGACATCTTCAAAAGTCCTGTTTACAATGGGTTCACACCGACAGGAATGGATTAAGAGAGCACATTTTTTTCTGGGGAACATACCTCAATCTGCCACAGTATCCATATGCCAAAAAAATTTTTGATTCATACCTCGTGACATAACTAAATGTTAATTTAAAAATCTATCATAGACCTAAAATGTATAACTAAAAATTATAAGATTTCTAAGAGAAAACTTATAGGAGAGAATCTTTATGATCTTTGGTTGGGCAAATATTTCTTATATGTGATACCAAAACCATGATCAATAAAAGAAAATTGATAAATTGGACTTCTTCAAAATTAAGAAATTCTGCCCATTGAAAGACATTGTTAAGATAATGAAACAACAAACTTCAGACTAGGAGAAAATATTTGCAAATCATGTATCTGATAAAGGTCTTGAGCCAGAATATATCAGGAAATTTCAAAGCTCAATAATAAGAGAAAAAAATCTAATTTTAAAAATGGACAAAAGTGTTGGAAAGACACTTCACTAAAGAAGATTTAGGGATAACCAATAAGCACACTAAAATACATTTGTGTTGGTTTGGAGCTGTTATGTACCCAAGAAAAGGCCATGTTCTTTTAATCCATTCTTGTGGGTGTAGACTTATTGTGGGTGGGGCCATATGATTAGGTTGTTTCAATTGAGATGCAACCCAACCCATTTAAGGTGGGTCTTAATCCTTTGCTGGAGTCCTTTATGAGAGGATAAAAGGTAGAGACATTTGGAGAGAGAAGAGAGGCCAAGAGAGAACTCACAGATGCTCAGAGAGAAAGTCACAGGAATCAGAAGCTGAAAGCAAAAAAACCTGGGAGTGAAGGACCAACAGACACTAGCCATGTGCCTTGCTATCTGACAGAGGAACCCCAGATGGCAGCATCCTTTCTTCAGAGAAGGTAACCTTAATTTGGGCATTTTCATGGCATTAGAATTGCAACTTGTAACTTAATAAATCCCCATTGTTAAAAGCCAACCCGTTTCTGGTATATTGCATTTTGGCAGCTTTAGCAAACTGAAACAACATTCAACACTGTTAATCACTGGTGAGATGCAAATTAAAACCACAGTGAGGTACCACCACATGCCCACAAGAATGGATAAAAATAAAGATACTGATCATCATGCAAACTGTTGGAGCAGATGCAGAGGAGCTGGAATTTTGATGCACTGATGGTAAGATGTAAAATGGTACAACTCCTTTGGAACGCATTTTATGTGACTGTTTGTAGCAGCTTGATTCATAATAGCCCCAAATTGGAAACAGTCCAAATGTCCATCAGCTAGTGGATGGTTAAATAAATTTTGTTTTTTCCATCCAATGGAACACTACTCAGCATTTTAAAAGAATGAGCTTGCTCTAGTTTGCTAATGCTGCTGGAATGCAAAACACCAGAGACGGATTGGCTTCTATAAAAGGGGGTTTATTTGGTTACACAGTTACAGTCTTAAGGCCATAAAGTGTCCAAGGTAACACATCAGCAGTCGGACACCTTCACTGGAGGATGGCCGATGGCATCTGGAAAACCTCTGTTAGCTGGAAGGCATGTGGCCAGTGTCTGCTCCAAGTTCTGGTTTCAAAATGGCATTCTCCCAGGACATTCCTCTCTAGGCTTCAGCTTCTCCCCAAAATGTCACTCTCAGTTGCTCTTGGGGCATTTGTCCTCTCTTAGCTTCTCTGGAGCAAAAGTCTGCTTTCAAAGGCAGTCTCCAAAATGTCTCTGTAAACTGCAGTTCCTCTGTCAGCTCCTGTGCATTCTTCAAAGTGTCCTGCTTGGCTGTAGCTCTTCTTCAAAGTGCCACTCTCAGCTGCACTGAGTTCCTTCTGTTTGTCAGCTCATTTATATGGCTCCACTGATCAAGGCCCACCCTGAATGGGTGGGGTCACACCTCCATGGAAATTATCTTATCAGAGTTATCACCCACAGTTGGGTGGGGCGCATTTCCATGCAAATAATCTAATCCAAACATTCCAACTTAATCCCCACTAATATGTCTGCCCCACAAGATTGCATCAAAGAATATAGATTTTTCTGGGGGCATAATACATTCAAACCAGCACAGAACTATTGGTACACAGCTGCATGGATGAATCTCAAAATAATTATGCTGGAGAAGTCAGATGGAAAATGGTACATATCGTATAATTCCACTTATATAAAATTCTAGGAAATGCAAACGAATCTACAATGACAGAAAGTAGATCAGGAGTTGCCAGGGATGGGAAATGGGTGCAGAGGTGGGAGCGAGGGATGGGAGCGAGGGATTACAAACTTTTGGGGGTAATGGATAGATTTGTTATCTTGATTGTGGAGATGGTTTCACGGGTGTACTCATGCATAAAAACTTATCAAATTGTACCTTTCAAAACATGTGTTGTTCATTGTATGTCAATTATACCTCAATTAAACTAAAAAAGAAAAAACCTCAGAGCACTTTTTAAAAAAAAATGTTAACCCAGTTGTAGGTTTACAGAAAGATCATGCAGAAAGTGCAACGTTCCCACATACCCTCTCTCTCACGCACAGTTTTCCCTATTATTAATATTATTTTGTATTAGTGTAGTACCTTTGTTACAATTGATGAACCAATATTATTATATTTATATTGTTAACTAAAGTCTATAGTTTACATTAGGTTTCATCCTTGTGTTGTACAGTTCTATGAGTTTTTTTTTAAATTGTGGTAACATATATACAACCTAATCATAGCAGCACTTTTTAATATCATTTTATTTAATCCATCCTGGAAAAAAGGGTGTCTGCTGCTAAACTAAAGATCTGCAATTCATTTATTATTTTAATGAAGGTTTGTATATTGATGATTTATTTAGCTTCACTCAATAATATAAAATAACTAGTTATTTACTATTTTGGTTAAAATATTTAATTTTGATAATATATAAAATACTACTATATTTTTGCCTATACTCTTTTGTCTCTCTCTTTCTCTGTCCCTCCTCTCCTCTCCCTCTCTCATTCTTGAATTTCTAGAATGCTATTGGAATGTGTTTATTTTATTCCATGTATTCATTCAATATTTATGAAACACCTACTATGTGCAATGCCCCGAATGTACAAAGATAAGTGAGCCCATCCGTGATGGGAAGGGTTTATTGTCAGTGTTTTGATGAGTAGACATCTGCTCATTTCAAGGAATACATTACATAGGTCTTTTCTTTGGAAGACGGCCACATGCGTTATTTGTACATTTATTTTATTTGTATACTCTGCTTAAAGACATTCCTGTGAAGATGAGGAACATAGAACTCCACTTCAGGCAAGAGGATAGTTAGGCAAAAGAGAATTAGGTCCATATGCCTGGACCAATGAAATGCCAGTGGGTTCCAGAATTCACGAAGAGCCTTGGTGGTCATGAGGGAGCCCACCGTGATGGCGACCCCCGTCTACACCACATGGGTGCATCAAGAATTGTGGCAGCCCCCACCTAAGGCAGGGATGTGGATGGAGGGGTGGCAACAAGGTGTGGGCAAAGGGATGCTCAGAGGCTGCTGTGGAAATCTGGGGCAGTGCCCCACTCAGGACCAGCCTCCCCCACAGCAAGACGGCAGCTGACCCAGACTCCAAACGGAAGGCACCGCAGCACCGTGAGTCAACATTCCAAAGGAAAAGTCAACCCGCATGTGCTGTCCATCAACTTCACCATGAAGCAACCACGCTTCTCAACCTTGTCTAAAAAATGATGCTGAAATATTTGCAAGCCAAAGAGTCTTGTTATATTTTTAACTAATAGTGCAATTTTTAAAAATCCTAATGTACAAGGACAATATGGAGAAAATAAAACTACTGATGTCCTGAGTATTTCCTTAGGTTCCTGTGAATGTTTTGAAAGACTCGGTGGCTGCTACCACGTGAAACAACTGGCTTCACCTCCTGTTCTGATCTCAGGCTGTGGGATGTGAAGACCAGAGAAAGGATGGGAGAGAAGAGCCTGAAGAAGAAAATAAGGAGAGAGAATAAGAAAGAGTGAAGATAGACGAGGGAGGAATTAGAGGAGAAAGAAAAGAAAAACAGTTTGAAAAATAGAAGAAAAAAGAAGATAAAGGAGAGAGAAAGAACAATGAAAAACAAGGTAAGAGGTAAAAAGAAAGACAAGCTGCGTCTGCAGACCGAGTGTTGATACATAATTTGTTTCTATCTTTATAGACTGGGGCGCATGGTTCAGTGGTTTTCATGTTTCATTTTCACTGTTACTGTTAAAAATGCTAGAAATACTTATCATTTTCCTTTTCTTCCTGCTCAGCCCTCTCTCACCCACTCACTATGTAAACCTAGATCTGGATAGAGCCGAAGAGGGAGAAGGAGAGAGAGAATGGGGTGGGCCTCTGGAAGTTTGTACCTTGTCCCGAGCGGTCCCTGATGTGTTGTGAGATCATTTGCTGGGGAAGGCTCACCTGCAGAACATTTGTCTTCTGGAGGCCCTCTGATAATGTGAGCAGCAGAGACCACTGCCAGTTTCAAAAACACGGACCAATCAATTCAAACGTGTTTCTTCTGCCTGGGCCTCTCTGCTCTTAGCAGAGATTTTCCTTTTGAGAGGCAAACTCCTGCCAAGCCATCGTTCAGCCAAAAAAAAAAAATTATTTTCCTCTGATTTACAGGAAAAAGAGGAGGATAAAATCCCACCCATCCTTTTCTGAGCTTAAATGGAAATTATTTTTTATTTTCCATTTAAAATTAACGAACTTCCTACCAGGAGGTCGAGTTGCTTTGTTCAGATAATGAAATAGCTCTTTTTCACATGAGGCAATTCAAACTCATGTGGACTTCCTCTCGCCACTTAGGGACAGGTCTGTCTGGCTGGAAAGAAAGAATGCTGCTGTTTTATTGATACAGAAGTTATGCTCGAGTCTCTCTTCAAAATTGTTTGCCCATCGTTGACAGAAGAACTTCCAGTGAAACTTTTAATGTCCACAGGGTATTTAAAATATGATTCAGTATCTTAAGCATCTAGATGCCTCCACTCTGGGATGTTATGCTCAAGGAACACAGTGTGTGTGTGTGTGTGTGTGTGTGTGTGTGTGTATGTGTGTGTGCGTGTGTGTGTGTTGGGGGGGGCAGGTGGTGCTGCCTGTGTGCCATTCATTCGACAAATGTTTATTGAGCATCTATTATGTGGCACTCATTAAAGGCTCACACCTTACAGGGAGTAAATTCCAGAAAAAATATAGAGTGTCTCCATGGCTGACATTCCTCTCTAGACCTCTCATCAGCTGGGATCCCTTAAAGTCAGACTAAAAAGCAGAGCTAGAAGTTATTCTTGGGTACAAGTAGAAATTCCTTTCAGTAGGAAAGTCAGAAAGGGGGATGATTTGCTACTCAGACACATATTTAATGAACATATCCAAACCAGCAGAACTAGAGTGGCTTTAGCTTCTTCACCCTAGGAGGGAAACGGTGACCTTCTGCACCCTGCTCCACCTGGAGAGCCACCCAGACCGGGGCCGAAGCACCCAGAGATTGTAATGGAGAGAACAGGACTAGCGAAGGAAAAAGCATGGAGGGGTGGAGGATGCATAGAGCATAGCTCTTTCCCAAATGGCTTGAGGTACTGGCATGTAAAGCAAGAGATTTGTTTTTTTAATGTTTAATGGAAAGTGGAAGCATGTTTCGTTGATAAGCATGAGTTTGGAATCTAAAGAATTATTTGTAGATTTGCAGGTGGAGGTGAGCAGGGCAGGGAGGAGACATTTCAAGTGGACCAATTTGATTTTAAGCCACATGTTTCATTTTGTTATATGCCCCATTGTGCTCTGGCTACTGTACTAGACGATGGTGACACCAGAAAGAAGAGGACCAGAACCAACTGTAAAGCTACACCCTCGGCACACAATCTCTCCGCCAAGCAAGGCCACAGAGTTTTTTAAAAAACAAAGCCATGAAACAGCTAAGCATCCTGTCCTGGAAGGCAGGTTTAGCACAGAAAAGTCCATTCATTAGACAAATGTTTATTGAGCATCTATTATGTGCTAGGCAACACTCTGGGCACTGGGGGCATGGCAGTGAACAGAACAGTGTTCTCATGCTCAGGAAGCTTTTATTCTATTCAGGGAGATGAACAGTAAACAAACAAGTAAATAAAGCAATGTTAGAGAAGTAATATGACAAAATTAAGCAGCGGGAGGGAATAAAGTATAAAGGTGATGCTATTGAACAGGGTGACCCACAAGGAAGCCCTCTCTGAATAAATGTCTGTCCAGTGAAGACAAGAAAGAAGCAGACACCTGGGGGGTAGGAGGTATCCGTTTGAGGGATGGCCAGAAGGCAAGCTGGCCTGGGGGTGGAGCCAGTGAGGGGGTCATCTCATCCACACTCTCCCTTTCCCAGTAAAGGAATCGAATGCCCAAGAGGTTAATTACCTGATTAATTGTAGCTTCTATCCAAAATAGTTAGTGGCAACAAACCTGGAGAGGTTAAGTGTCTTCTTAGTTCTTCCCACTGGACACTGGCAGAGCCAGGGAAGTCTTCTGGCTCTCAGTCCATACAGGATGGCAGCTAGTACACCTGGTGCTTTTAGGCAAATTAGAAAAAAGTGTCCCTTCTTCCAGGCAAATGCAGCTCTGTGCCAGATGCACTTGGCAGATGGTACTTGGCCTGGATTCCGGTACTCACTCACCCCTCAGTCAAGACCCTTGTGCAGGACCCAACCCGCACAACAATATACAATGGCCCCAAATCAACAGTTTCTTTCCTACATCTAACATTTCCCCTACTGATCATATAGTTATAGTGTCCCAAATAGATGTTTTCCAGTTGGATCTATGTCAATTCTGATCACACAGCTCATTTTGCAATAGTTGCACAGCACCATGATCTCCTTGGTCTGTGTCGGAAATTGTAGACTAGTAGGAAGATGAGTCAGACTGACCACAGATGGTTTATGAGGTGTGTATGAGTTTTCCAGTGCTACTATAACAAGCTGATTTTCACACGAACCACAGACAGAGGGAAGGTGGGTTTTCAGAGGAATCTCCTGACTTCTAGATGTTCACATGTTATTCCGTTTGCCCCTTTGGCTCCAGTCTTCCCCCTTCTCTGCCCTGCTGCGTGCCCTCAGAGGCTGGCTTTGAGAGATAACAGCACCAGGGTTCCTGTCCTGCACTCGTTTCCAATGGCTGCTGTAACAAATCACCATGTATTTTATTATCTTCCAGTTCTGGAGGCTGAGTTCCTTCTGAGGCTCTAGGAGAGAATTCATTCCTCCTCTTCTGCAGCCTCTAGAGGCCACCCACATTCCGTGGCTCGTGGCCCCTTCCTCCACCTTAAAGGCCAGCAGCACAGCATCTTCAGATGTCTCTCTCTTTGTAATTTTGCTCCCATTCTCACATCTCCCTCTCTGATTCTGACCCTCTTACCTCCCTCTTAGGAGGACCCTTGTGATGACATTGCCCCCCCACCCCAGATACTCCAGGGTTATCTTCCCATCTCAAGATCCTCAGCTTAATTTCATCTGCAAAGTCCTTTGTGTCATGCGAGGTAATGGGGTGGGTTCACGGACATCTTTGACATTATTCTGTCTACTGCCAGGTAAATTAAGAAAGTGCCCTCATTGAGAGAGCCTCTTGCTCAACGCCATGCTTTTAGCCTTAAAATTTCTTTTAGAAATTCATAGTACAATACTTGAAAGCTTTTGGATTTTTAAGAAATGCATTGATAACAGACAAATGCGCATTGGGAGAGATAAAATGTTAAGTCTTATCTGTCAAGATTTTAGTGGGAGGATAAAGACTCTGAGAACTAGAGAATGTAAGAAGGGGTGTTTGTGTCCTATAAACAAAAGCTCACCATTTCTCAGCTTTTCTAAGAACTAACTTACCCCCTTAGAAAGAGCACAAGGCTGAAAAATCAGGAATCTCAAATTCTAGTCAATAAGTAGTTGTTAACCGCAGAATTGCATTCAGTATCTTTGCATCTCATTTTCACCATCGGCGAATGGGGAACAGCTGTCCTACCTAAACCATAGGGGAGTGGGTGGATGAGGACATTTAAAACACTATGTGAAAGCCCTTTGAAAAGGGTGACAAACTGGATCGGCTAAGATTGACTGATGGATAAGTCTTTGACCTGCATGTCTCCTGTAATCCTCCCAACTGCTGTTTGAAGCAGGTGCTATCATCACCCCCGTTTAGCAGGTAAGGAGGCTGAGTGCAACGCAGAGATGCACGGGGCAAAGCCTGGGAGGGTCCCCACATGCAAAACGTTCAGGTCCTCTCCCTGTGGTGTCAGATGCGTCACCCTCCCAGCACATTGATGGGTCCTGACAACCAGGGAAGCTCACCCCAGCTCCAGTGTGCAGAGTTTTTATTGGGGTTCCATTACATTGGATACTTGATGGAATCAGTGACCTCCCCTCGTTGGACTCGGTCTCCAGGCCCCTCCCCACCCCTGAGAGCAGGCTGATGTCAGCGGCTCAAAGCCCCAACCCTCTAACCGAGGGGTTGGTCTTTCTGGCTTGGCCAGTCCTTACCCTCCAGGTGTGGCTGCCCCACCTGAGTCATCCCATCAGCACGAACTACCAGGTGTGGTCTGGGGCCTGCCAAGAACGAAGTATAATTTCCTGCCGTGGGAAATTCCAAAGATTTAAAGGGCATTTCTCAGGAGCCAGGAGCAAAGGCCAGCAAAATTCCATTATTCATCCCTGAGGCTTGGAGCACACACCCTGACAAGGGTCAAACAGCTAGAGGCAGCAGAGCTGGGACGTGACCCCAGGCCACATAAGTGCAGCGTCTCTGCTCTCTGTCACTTGGGACTATTCTGCCTGCAAAAATCAGTGGGGGACACTGCACATCAGTCAGGGAGTGGTATCGGGCCTAACATTTGGGTGAGGCTATAAAACAGTGGCAGAGAAAATAGAGCAAAGTTGTATTTTAAATTACAAAAAGGGAGGCAATTCCAAGGCGATTGAGGTTTGCAAAGGAAATGGCTGCACTTGAGGGTTTGGCCTCCTGAGCCATTTTTTCGAATTCAGGCACCTGTGATGCAAATTAGCAGGGGCTCCCTTCTGCCCCATCCTCCAGGTTCTGGGGAGCCCACCAAGAAAGCCAGTGCCGGGAATCATGCGGTCATTTTGTTTAAAAACTAATAAACACTCAACTCATGACTTTAGAAAAGAAGAGAAGGGCAGAAAATAAAACCTTGACAATAACAGAAAGAAGAAAGTAAACATAACTTATGAATGAGCAAATTAGAACCAGAACATAATTTAAATTAACAAATACATTCAAATGGAGTTCCTTTCATAAGAAAACTTCCCACCAAAATAGACCAATCCCTGAGATTTTAATCAGAGAAATAAGAAAAGTGATAGAACCACCACGGAAGAGAGTAAACAAGAGAACGTTAAAAACAATTTAATATATATATTTTACCTAGGTAAATGAAAACTTCCAAAAATTAACAATAAAGGAGAATAGAACTCGAATAGACCAAACATGACTGAGTCTCCCTGGCCTGGGTCCCATTCAATCCTCCCGTGCACCTTCCGCAAATGCTGCTTGCTTCTCCGCAGCCTGAGCTCCTACCCCTGCTTCCTCCACTCTTTCCTCCTCCCTGCTGCCCCCCACCTCCAACCACAGCCCTTCCAGAAGTGCCTTTCCTGGCCCAACAGGATTACTTCTGAACAGACTTCCCAGACAAGTCGATTTATTTTTAAGCAGTTGTTTACTTTTAAAACTTTGTGTTCATTGTGAACAAAACCAACCAAAGCCCTGGTTCTCAGATAACCTGCATTTTTAGAGGTGGGAGGCTGATAATCAGAACACAGCATTGGAGATAAGGGGATGAAGGGAAGTGAGGCAGGAGCTGGGCCTCCCTGGAGCGCTGAAGAGCTGTCAGCCTCTGGGGGCCACTGGATTTTCCCAAGATTACCTGTCACACCTCGGTCTGGTTTTCTAGAATAAAAAGAGGTAATACACAGGTCCAGTCATGCGTGTAATGCTCAGATAGCACCTGTGAGGTAGATATTTTAATATCCTCCTCATCAGTTTTTGCAGATGCAGATGGCGAAGTAACAGAGAGATTAAGGAACTTTCTTTGGGTCTCATGGCTGGGATTTGAACCTAGACTATCTGTCCCTGGAGCCCCTGGGCTCCCCCACTCCAGGTGGTCAACTCTCCTCACTGTGGTGGTCTTCCGTGAACTCCTCTGACCAGCCTCCAACCACTTTAAAATACTATGTGCGTTCAGTCTTCTTCAAAAATCCTCACCCTCTTTCCCAAGCTTCATGTTCACCTCCTCCTCTTGCAGCTTCTTAGTCCCCTTTCCTCCTCCAACCAGGAACCCTTCTTTCACCTTTTAAAGTAAGCAACAGAGAGGTCTTGCGAGGATGGATGTGCTTTCTTTTTTGGCTCTGCTCGATTCCGCTGCAATTGAGCCCAGGCACCCTGGTTCTGGAGTCTGTACTCTCTACCGCTCACTGGACTACACCACTGTGTTAAGGGAAAAACTGATAGAACATTGTCTAGTTAACACAATCACAACTCCACAAAAATAAACAAGGAGACCAACAATCTAAATAACTGGGTATAGGAAAAAAAAGATAAGAAGGAAATATACCAAGATAATGGTGCATCTCTTGGCTGTAGAAAAGACTGAAAACAATTTTATTTTCTATCCTCTATTAGACGTATAACATTTATAATGGAAAAATAAACTAACACAATTCACATTTTACTTTTAGATGATTGCAATAAACTGAAACATGGGAAATACAAGTGTAGCCTACTTCCCTCTCCCCAACGAAAAAATAACTTATACATCAAAACCTTCCATTCCATTTTGCCTTCCTAGTTCTGGCCATGATGAGGCCCCACCTACTCATTGACTCTGGTCTATGTCACCATCCTGCATGCCATACTTATCTTTGTAAGGAATGTTTTCTGACCACCACTTGCCTATTGGAGACTCCTAAGTCTGCCAGCTACTCGCGGAATTCAGCTGAAACTCTTTAGCCTGGCATTCAGTTTGTCCACAGTCTGGCCCTAACCTTCCTTTCACTTTTCTTTCCCCCTGCATGTTTCCTATGATCCTATCAGCCTCCTTTCATTTCCTCTGCCTTGGTCTTTCCTAGTTCCAAGGCCCCTAGATAATCCCAACAGAAGCAAATCAGCAGCCTATGCCCCATTCTGGAGTGATTTGGGGTTAGCTCCTGCTGCCCAGTGGCCAAGGTCATGGGCCTGGTCAAATCTGGGTGCCTGAGCACGTCCCTGCCCGGGATCCGTCACTGTCAGTAGTTCTGGAACCAGGGAACCAGGATTCAGCATCGCCACCTCCCCTTCTAGACTAGTCCTCAGCCTCCTCTGTGGACACGCTTCTGCTCCTTGTCTTCCTCTGTTCTATGGCACATTTCCCCAACAGAAACGCTGATGTGCAGTTCTGCACAGCTCCAGCCAGGGGCTCTTCCTGGGGTTGGATCTCTCCTGGCCCTCTTGACATCTCCATGGACAGGCAACTGGATTTCCCAGCACAGGCTTACATGGGCCAGGCCTAGGACACGGTGCCTCGGGGAGAGCATGACTTGAGCCACTTAACTGTCCACACTGACCCCAGCTCCACCACCCCCCACCCCCCTTCCAGACCTGCTCCATCTCCCGTCAGCCTGGTGTTGCCAAAATCCCAAACAGGTACCTGGGAGCAAATATAAGAGTAAACACAAATCATAATCCTTCATTTTGTTTACCTTTTTGTTCAACGTAATTCATGCTTACTTAATAGTTTCCAATATTTTATTATGAAAAATCTCTCTAAAAAAGTACATGTATATTATCCACCTTGTTAGCTTGCCAAAAATAATGATCCATTATAATCATTATTATCTAATTGTTCTATTAAGTTGAAATAAGCCAATGGCCCATGTAGTATTGAGTTCAAGGGTTTTACTTGACTATGCAATCAGATAGCTGATCTTTGATATCCAGTGGTTTTCATTCTCGTGCATCTTTCTGAGAAGCTACACTCTCAGCAGAGTTATTTAATTGTGGAAAATGAAACAGCCATAGACTGACAGCATGGAATTTAAAACCTTACCTGACGTGAATGTTGCTCAATAAAGTTTCAGATTTTGCAAAGCAAGTGCTCCTCACTAACACTCAACCCGGTAAGTTAAGCATTTTTGTTTTAAGTTTGGCTGAGAGTTAGTGGTGTGGAAGAAAGAGGGGGAAACAATGAATATCAATAACCAAAAAAATATTCATTATGCCACGTATTTGAATTCTATGATTGAAATTTACAGTCTTCTGAGCTGAGAAAGTAGATGTGTAAAAATACCCCCAAAGCACGTTAGCAAGTTTGAAGCAAGTAAAGACAGCCTTCACTGTAATGTCTTCACCACAACTCCCCAATGATCTCATAAACTTGAGGCAAAGACCAAGAATTGACCACTGCCTTTTCCTGCAAATCTGAGGGGCTAACGGTGACACAACTCTTCTCCGCAGCCCCCAGTGTCACTTACTGGACAAAGCGTTTGACTGCCATCTTCTGGTTCCCTGCTAACATTCATGGGAAAGAGGGTACAATACGTAGAGCCTTTTATTTTAACTTTTCAATGTAAGGAATCTCCCAGATGAGACCTGAAGAGGGGTTTGTGCAAAGAGAATCCTTTCGTCTTAGTATCCCTTGAATACTAGAAAGATGCTTGAATAAGCAAACCATACATTCAAACACAACGGAGTGGTAACACAATTCTCTAAAACTTAGAGAACTCGAAAAACAAACAGACCCAGCTCCAGTTTCACAGCTCTGCAATAGGCTTTTCCAGCCAGGGGGGTGTGCGGTGTGGGAACTAGGAGTCAAACGCAAGGAAATGAGTTCACGCTATAGTTGATGTCGTTTTATCTGCTGCTTGGATTCGCCCGGATTCGCCACGGGCTGGGGAGAGATTTTCCAGCTGCAACCCGTCTGTGTGACAGCCACAAAGGAGCTTTGTGTGGTCAGGGGCTCATTCTATGGGCTTCACGCACAGAAGCTGGACCTGCACTGCCCAGTGCCCTCCCCACCAGCCACAGGGGGCAATTTGGCATCTGAAACGTGGCTAGTCTGCGTTGACATGTGCTGTTAAATGTAAAATACTCACGGGCTTTCGAAGATGACGTATGAAAAAAATAATGTAAAATATCTCGTTAATTATTTCTATTGATCACATATTGAAATGATAATATTTTGGATATTTCAAGTTAAATAAAATAGACTATTAAAGTTAATTCCATGTGTCTTTTAAATTTTTTTTACGTGACTACTATAAAGATGTAAAATTACACATGTGGCTCACATCGGTTTTGTTTTAGTTTGCTAAAGCTGGTGAAATGAAATACCAGAAATGGGTTGGCTTTTACAATGGGGATTTACTAACTTGCAAGTTTACAACTCTTAGGCCATGAAAATGTCCAAATCAAGGCGTCGACAGGCGATGCTTTCTCCCCAAAGACCGGCTACCAGCGATCCTCTGTCCTCTGTCACATGGCCAGGCACATGGCGGATCTGCTGGTCTCTCCCTTCTCTCCTGGGTTTTGTTGCTTCCAACTTCTGGCTGCTTCTCTCTCAGCTTCTCTGGAGCTTTCTTCTGTGTCTTCTCTCTGTCTTTTATCCTCTTATAAAGGACTCCAGTAAGAAGATTAAGACCCACCTGGGATAGGCCTCAATGGAAATAACCTAATCAAAATGTCCCACCCACAATAGGTCTGCACCCACAGGGCTGGATTAAAAGACCATGGCCTTGTCTGGGGGACATACAGCTTCAAAATCACAGATTTTTATTGGACAGTGCTGCGTTCAACAAATGATTACGCCTAATATTGTGTAGGTGTGCTATGCTAAGGGTTTTCTGAACACTTTTTAAATTTAATCCTCATAACAGCAGTATTTAAAAATGTGTATAATTGTATTCCCATTTTACAGATCAAGAAACCAAGACTCAGAGAGGCTAATGAAAAGACTACAGAGTTGGGGATGGACTGCCAGGACTTGAACCCAGATGCTAAAGAATCCGGAATCAAGTCTTTTGGCCACACTGAGGCAGCTTCTAGCCAGACTTGACTCTCTTTTAAGTCCTTTCCCAGTTCCCATTCCTGGACAAATTCTGTTGCTTTTTCATAGGCCTTTTTTTTTCTGTCTGTAGAACTACCTCGCTATAAATTCTGTAGCCAGGTAAAAAGAATTTTCTCTCTCTTCCATATTTTCCTGGAGTCACATTAAATAACCATTTTAGAAGTGGAATGCTAGGTAGAGGTAGAATTCTTTCCAACTATTCCTTCTCATTTTTGTCCATCTTGGCTTTCAGTGTCTCAAGGTATAAAATTTCTCAGACATCATAAATCCTTAAGAAAGTGCTCTGAGAAGATTTAGACAAAAGCAGATTTTCCAGATTTGCCTGGAATTTTTTAGCTTTTTGCAGAGCGGAAATTCTGTTTATATAAAAGTACCAGGCAGAATTTCTGTGAGCCTCAAATCCTTCCATTATTTGTGTACATGGAGGTTATGATAAACACACGTGTACACACACACACACACACACACACACACACACACACACACAAGTCACTTGTAATTGCTCCTACAAGGAAATCAGGCTTTTGATTTTTTTAGTTTGTGCAAGGCAAATCTTAAATTCTAAAACAAGTAAGAGCTGTTATTTCTGGAATGATTATTCAGGAATGACCAAATGTGGCCTCTCCTCTGTGTCCAATGACTTCCTGCAGTATCCTTAATTGCTCATGTTCCCTCCAGATGAGGAATGCCAAGAAATTTTCAGCAGTGTCTAGCAGAGCAAAACCCAAATGAATCATATGTTAAATAACATGGTTTTCTAACATGAGAAGAGAAAGCAAAGACCAGTTTTGGAAGACTCAGAAATCCACCCATCCATCCATCCATCCACCGACCCACCCACCCACCCATCCACCTACCCATCCACCCATCAACCCACCCATCCATTCACCCTTCCACCCACCCATTCACCCAACCATCCATCCACTGACCTATCCACCCACCCATCCATCCACCCACCCCCCCACCCAGCCATCCACCCATGCATCTACCCACCCATCCATCCATCTACTGACCCATCCACCCACCCAGCCAGCCAGCCAGCCAGCCACCCATCCACCCACCCATCCAGCCAGCCAGCCACCCATCCACCCACCCACCCATCCACCCACCCATCCATCCACCCATCCATCTACCCACCCATCATCCACCCACCCATCCATCCATCCACTCATCTGTCATGACGGCCAGGCACAGGAGGTAGTAGAAGTTTAACAGCACTCATCCTTGACCCCTTCGAGCTTATTCTCTTAAGGAAAAGGTTGGCAATAAATATGCAAACCAAATAAAAAACCCAAATTGAAATGCAGATTCTGAAGGCACCGAGTAGGGTGAGGAGAGAGGGCACCCTACTTTAGGTAAGGCAGTCAGGGAAGGCTCCAGCCTTGTGGGGGATGGGGAAGGAAATGGTCCAGCAGTCTGTGGGGAAAAAGTCACAAGTGTAACCATCCTGAGCTTTCAGGAAAGGGATGGTGAACACGGGTGGAATACAGCAAGCCAAGCGGAATGTGTCAGAGATGTGGTTGGAGCAGTTGGTCAGGGAGGGAGAAGTCATCTAGGGGCTTTGGACCAGAGGAAGGAGTTTGGGTTTTCTTCAGAGTTCAGTGGGAAGCTACTGAGAGGCCCTAAGCACACTGTGATTTATATATTTTAAAGATGACTCTAGCTGCTGGGTGGAAAACAGATTGAAGAGGCAGGAGGTGAAATTTGAAGTTAGATGTAACTCATATTGTTTCCTGTCATCCAGTAGGTTTTTACCTCTTGACACTTCTACTTTCCAGGACTGTGCTGCTAACAGCCGTGTGTTCCACTTCTCCAAATGCTCGATTCTTTTTTCAGGTTGAAACCTTTTTATTTTCTTCCCGCTCTTCTTCCTTGTTTTCTGCCTGCATATCCAGAATCCTTACGCTCCTGAGAATAACGCGCGCTCTAAGCTTCACAATGTAAGGTGATGAAGGAGCTGTAGCCCTGTAGACTCTTTGCTGGGCTCAGTGCCTGCTTGGAAACCTGGGTGCATTTCAGTGCTGCTTTACTTCTAGGTTGGCAAAGCCTTTTAACAGTTCTGAAGCACTGTCTGGCCTCACTGACTCAAGCCCTGCCTCAGGGACAGGCACCCCCCAAGTGGACCTCCCCTAAGCGCAGCTCGCCAGCCCCACTGTGTCGTGTCCCCTGAGGCATTCCTGGGGAGCTGACCGGCTCTTCTGGGCGCCCTGCCATGCCCTGGCTGCCTCTTGCCCCTCGGATTATCACTCCTTGGATCACCTCTCAGAGCAGGTGGGCTCACTGTTTTTCTTGATGAGTGGAAACACCTCTTGTGCTGGAGCCCGTCCCTGCAGCCCCTCCTGGTCCACTCATCACCCTCCTCGGCCCTCTCTGAGCCTAGAGGTGACCCTCTGGCTTCCCACTGTGATTGGCCAAGGAGGACCCCAGCAGGAGGTCGGAGGGAGGGAGCAGAGTGAGGCCAGAGCTGGGATTCCTCCCTGGAGGCTGCCGTGGGCGGGGGGCACAGCACCCCATCCTGGCCCATGCCCCCTCGCAGGGCCCTCCGTGTTCCTGCACCCTCCCCTTGCCCCTGAGGGATGGTATGGCACCCCTGCTGTTAGCCTTGCCACCTTGTCCCTGTATTAAACTCTCCTAAACCTATCCCAATTTGAACATGTCACCTCTTTCCAGTTAGGACCCCGACAGATACAACCCTCTCCTTGAGGGTCTCCCTTGTCCTCCCACGACCTCTGACCTTCAACTGAGAGTGGACCAGCGTGTCCCTTGAAACCTGATCCTTCCCTGTAGGGCCGCACCCTCTGGCACCCCATTCTAAGGCCACTGAATTCCTTCCCACCATGCACTGTGCTGCTCCCCAAATGAAGCCCCAGAGAGAAAACCCAGGTGCCCCCTGGCACCAACAGGCACCACATGCTACATTCATTGTCTCTCCTTGACTATTAACCATGACAAAAAGTTGGGGTGTACACCACCTCCCGATGCACAGCACCAGTATGCAAATGGATGGAAACATGGCGAACCCTATGATTATTCAACAATGATAATGATAACTAGTAATCATGATGATATTAACAATAATAGCTCATGTTTACTGAGTAGGTACCATGTGCTCAGTGCGTATCTAAGCCCTTTCCATGTATTAATCCTTATTGAATCCTCACCACAAACTTTAGACACAGGAACTACTGTCAAATTCATTTTATACACAAGAAAACTGAGAAACAGGGAGGTTAGATACTTGCCCAAAGTTACACAACCAGAAGTGGCAGATCTAGAAAGTGAACCCAGGTAAGTGAGCTATAAAGGCCACTGTCTTAGCCACAATATTGTAAATAATTAATGTCCATTATGAGATCTTGATAAAGAATCCTGCATCCATTGCTGAGAACCTGGTTTGTTCAGTACCACTTATTATATAAAAGAAAAAAAAATTGTTAAAGAGAAAATCAAATAAGTCCTGAAAATCTCTGGTAAGAGGAAAAAGTCAAATGCTTCTGGAGTTGAAAACAAATAAAAGCAAATTTTAAAACACTGTAAAATAATGTGACATTAAAACTTTGGGTTGGGGCAAAACCCATACCATAAATTCTTCTCATCATCAATTTTGGAAAAACAAATTTAGATTTAAAATGGGTTGCTGAGGAAATCATTAAATCTCTAGGATGCTCACCTTTAAAAAAAGAGGGCATGTCTTCATTTACAGTTAATTCTTCTCAAAGGTTATTCTAATGACTGCTGGAGGCTTGTCAGCTATAAATATTCCTGGGCCCCACATGGAACCTCTGAATAGGGGTCCCCAGAGGGTTATGGTAGGCAGGACAGCGGCCTCCCAAAGGTATCCATGTCCCCACCCCCAAAACCTCTGACTCTATTATGTCACTTGGCCATCGGACTTTGTAGGTGGATTAAATTAAGGATCTTGAGATGGAGAATTTTTCTGGATTATCTGGGTGGCCCAATGTCATCACAAGGAGACGTGGCGATGGAGGTGGAGGCGGGCAGCCTCAAGGAGCTGGAAAGGCAAGGAAGACTCTTCTAAAGAGACTGCAGAAGGAATGCAGCCTTGCCTGACCCATTTTAGACTTCTGATCTCCAGAACTGTAAGGTAGGAAATGTGTATTGTTCTAGCCAGTAAATTTGGGGTAGTTTGTTACAGCAGCATTAGGAAACTAATGCAAGGGCCAGTTGGGGAATCTGCTTTTTTAACAAGTGCCCTGAGTGATTCAACAGCAGATGGTCTGTGGGTCACACTTGAGGGGTATTGCTCTTACTGGACCAAGGCAGTGGATTCTGTACCCGATATGCTGAAATGACCAATTCCTGAGACACCAGGCTTTCAAAGAGAGAAAGAATTTTATTGCTAGGCACAAAACAGGAGAGAAGATGGCCTATCGGTCTAAGATCTGTCTCCCTGAGCTGCAGTAATTACAATAGTTTTATAGCACCAAAAGATGGGCAGGTTTTACGATAATGAGGACAATGGCCCCAGATGATAGAATTTGAGGTCATCTAATTCTTGAGCATGCACGGATTGATTACATGCTTAGTCATAGATCCTATGTAAGAAAATAGTGGCCTTAATATGATGATGAGTATGTGTGCTGGTTTGGATGTATTATGTCCCCCAAAATGCCATTATTTTTGATGCAGTCTTGTGTGGGCAGGAAATGTATTGGTGTTGATTGGGTTGGAGACTTTTGATTGGATGTATCTGTGGAGATGTGATCACTCAGCTGTGGGCGAGATCTTTCATTGGATTTCCATGGATGTGTGGCCCCGCCCATTCAACGTGGGCCTTGATTAGTTTACTGGAGCACTATATAAGCTCAGACAGAAGGAGCAAGCTTGTTACAGCCAAGAGGGATACTTTGAAGAATGCACAATTGCTGAGAGAGTAGCTGCAGATGAGAGACATTTTAAAGACGGCTGTTGAAAGCAGACCCCAAGAGCGACTAAGAGTGACATTTTTGAGGAGCCAAGAGAGGAATATCCAGGGAGAAAGCCATTTTGAAACCAGAAGTCTGGAGCAGACACCAGCCACGTGCCTTCCCAGCTAACAGAGGTTTTCCGGATGCCATTGGCCATCCTCCAGTGAAGGTACCCGATTGTTGATGCATTACCTTGGACACTTTGTGGACTTAAGACTGTAATTTTGTAACCAAATAAACCCCCTTTATAAAAGCCAATCCATTTCTGGTATTCTGCATTCTGGCAGCAATGCATACTAGTCTAAAATTGAATGGATTATCATTTTTTTTTATGACCTTTTCTATCTCTAATAATGTTTTTTATTTCAAACTCTATTTAGTTCTGAGCTGACCCAAGACCCTTCATTAATAAACATTAGGGGCTGTCCTTAGTGATCATAAGACTTTAAAGTTGAAAGACTAGATAAATGGGTACAAGGGAAGGTTAGTCACAAGGTTTTTACAATCACAAGGGCACATGATAACACCTATACAATCATTATCAGAGATAAGGGCAGCCGGATTACTGTGCAGGTTTCAGGTATTTCCCTCTGTCTGCTCTAATATATCAGAAAGTAAAAAGAATATCTATACAATGATTCAGTAATCATCATCAGCCCTTAAATCCTAACTTCTCAGTTACACTGACTTGCGAGAATAGGCTATGGACAGGCCTCTTGCGTCAGGACAGAGGTGGGCATCGGTGGGCTCACTAGCTTTTCCCCTTTAAAAGGGGTGCTTTTTTTTCCTTCTTAACTTCCATTAATATTCAGGCCTTATTTTATCTATATGAAAAAATATGTCATTATACACTCTAGAATGGCTATTATTTAAAAACAGGGAGAACCAGCGCTGGCAAGGATGTGGAGAAAAGAGAACACCTGTTCATTGTTTGTGGGAATGTAAAATGCTGAGGACAGTTTTGCAACTTCTCAGAAAGTTAAGTATAGAATTATCATATGACCCAGCCATCCCACTTCTAGGTATACACCCAAAATAATTGCAAGCAGGGACTCGAACAAATATTTGCACACCAACATAGCCGCATTATTCACAATTGCCAAAAGGTGGAAGCAACCCAAATTTCCACTAATGGAGGAATGGATAAACAAAACACAGTACATATACAATGAAATACCATTCAGCTGTAAAAAGGAATGACGTTCTGATACATGGATGAAACTTGAAGACATCATGTTGATTGAAATAAGCCAGACACAAAAGGACAAATATTGTATGATCTCACTTATATGAAATAATTAGTACAAACTAATTCAAAGAGTCAGAAACTAGAATACAGGTTACCAGGGGCCAAGGGGAGGACAGGGAATGGGGAGTTAATGCCTAATTGGGATGGTGGAAACGTTTGGTCGTGGATGGGGGTGATGGTAGCACAACATTGTGAATGTAATTGACACTGAATTGTATATTTGAAAGTGTTAACCACTTTAGGTTGTAAATATGTCACCAGAAATTAAAAAAAAAAAAAAAGCAAAAAAAAAAAAAAAAAAAACCCTACTATAGAACTGTAACGCACAAAGAATGAACCCAAATGTAAACCATGGACTATGGTTAATAATATAATATTGCTTCATCAATTGTAACAAAGCTACCACACTAGTACAAAAGTGTTAATAATGGGGAAAACTGTGTGTGGGGAGGGGGGAAGGTGTATTTGGGAAAGCTGTACTTCCTGCATCATTTTTCTTTAAACCTTCAACTGCTCTAATAAGAAAAAGTCTTTGGTTTACCACATATATTAATAATTGGTCATGACATAGTTGCGAATGGAAGTGTAGTTATCAAAGAAAAGGGCTGGTATTTAGGGTCAGGTGGACCCAGGACCCCATCACTTCTGGGCTATGGAGCCTCGTGCAAGTCACTTAACTTCCATGAGCCTCAGTTTACCCACATGTAAACACCAGGGTAATGACACAAATACACGTGTCAAAGGCACATAGAGCCCCAGGCACATCATGATGCTCCGGAAAAGGTAACTTGCTTCCTGTTGCCTGTCTCTCCCTCCGTCCTTTCCACCAGTCTAATAACAGAACACGGATCTGCTTCTCTCTCTGTAATTCTTCCTGTAAGAGCATATAAGAGCATGTTAAGAGGGGCCTTTTTTAGTCTTTGTTTCTACAGAGGCCCTAAGACAATAGGTGCTAACTGCTTCCACTTCCCAAACTGAGGTGCGAGGCTACCCAGCCAGAACTTGCAAAGCAATATTTAGAATATTTACAATCGGTTGTGTTACCCTTAACCCAAATCTCACCTAGAGGGCATGAAACAGCTGCAGCTGGAGATTAGACACGATTTCTTTGGAGGATGTGATTGGTGTGCTGTGAATGTACCTCCCTGATAACTAAGTGTCCCTGGAAGGTGGTGTCGACATGGACTTGAAAATCAGTCATCTACAGCACCTGGAGGCTGGAGCTGCCTGTGGCCGCAGAAGGAGGTTTTGGGGAAGGCACCGCCCTCCCTCTAGTGGTGGATCAGAGGCAGTGTTTCCTACGGCTCGGCGTGGGTCACAAAGGGACAGCGGGCTGGGGTCGTCTTACATCCTGTGGGGGGAGAGGGCCCAAAGGGGAGTTTTCAGATGGCACCCCATGAGTCCTGCTTGTTCAACATAACGACCCTTTTTTGCTCAGTGTAAATGAAAAATTAATACGATCAAGGAATTTATCAGGTAAAATGATCACCTGGGAAAACTTTTTTTTAAAATTTCTGAAAGCTTGTAAAGCCAATTTAATTCATCTTTTGAATCATAGAGTAATAGTTTGATAATGTTTTTATGCACACAATCATAGATCTTTTCTTTTCCTCAGATTTTAACAGTAAAATTAGAAAAACAGTTTTCTTCTAATTTTAACAGTAATACATGCTCATTGTAAAAGAATGCACCAAGTACAGAAAAGTCTAAATGAGAAAGTAAAAATACTCTATAATCCCGTGTTATAATCTCAGCGTGAAACAGTGATAACATCTTGGAACATGTTCTTTCAGACTGTAAAATTCGTTAATTCTCAGAGTTAGCAAAATATGCTTTGAGATAATGGATGTTAATGCTCTTCCAAAGGAATGAATTACCTCTAAAGCATGCCTTGTGCTGTTCAGCAGCCTCTAAACACTTCCCCTGGCTTCAAGTTCATTATCTCACAATTGCTCCGGCTGAGCAGATGGGCTTTGGGTTCAGGCTCACCCTTCAAACCAAGGCTGTAACTACACTACTTGTGTGGCCTTGGTTAACCTGTCAGGGCTCTCCATTCCTCATTTTCCTTGACTGTAAAAGGGTGGTAATAATAACTCATACTTTATTAGTTTTTCTGGAGCATTTAATGAGAGGGTAAATATAATTAGCATGGCATCTGGCATTCAGTAAACTCTCAGTGTTGGTTTTTGTAACACCTTCCTTGTACCTGATTCTGGGATGTTGTCCTCTGTCTGCTTTCTGGAGTTCTGTAAGAGAAATTCAACCCCTCTTCCATGTGAGACCTTTGAGTGTTTGAAGATTTCTATCATGCTATTTCATGTCTCCTTTGGATGTCCACAAATTTGTCTGTTCTTAAAATACAACCCCCTCCCTTCCCTCTACATCTATCTCTATTAGTTTTCCATTATTAGTTTTAGCCCACTCTTTTTTTGGAATGTGATCCTGTCATACGAGATGATCATTCTTTCCCACTCTGCAATCACAACTTTGTCATCTCCTTCTCATAGCTTCACCAATGGACAACTAACAACCTACTGAATAATTTTCCAGGGATTGAGGACAAACTCACTGGTTTTAAGTTTCTGGAATCTTTCTCCTCTTCCATTTAGTACTCCTCAATCTTCTGATTAGTCAAAGACACTCATTATGTGTTCGGAAATACATCAGCAAATTCTTTCAAAACCCTGCAGTATTTATTGAAGACTGACCGTTAGAATTTTCTTAAAATGTGACTTTGATACTTCCATCCTCATCTGGCTATGACAAATGAATCCACCTAATTCTCCCTGATAAAGCCCCAGGAAGAAATGTGTAGTGTATTTTTCATGTATAGTTGCCTTATTTCATTGATATTTCTTTTTATGAATGAGTATGCCACTTTATATGTCCTGGTGTCATCACATCAATATTGCTAAAATTATACATCTCTTGTTTAAGAGACACCTTAGCAAATATAATATGATTGTGGCAGTAATGACAGTAATAATAATGATGAATAAATGAGAAACATTAAATTGCATTATTGAGCTTGTCAGGTTTCTCTTCCCTGTAATCCCATCCAGCTGTTCCTATAATCTTTCTCGCAATAGGGATTTTAAAAAATAACTTTTCATCCTTTCGATAATGAGCTCCTTTTGCAGAAACTAGATTTATTAGTGCCAACTGAGCCTCATCTTAACTTAGTACTAGAGACTTTTAACATTTTACCTTATAGAAATTAGCATCATTCTTTCAATTGCATGGATTGTAATATTTGTAAAATGTCTTGTTCTCTTAATTAAATTAATCTTTAAACATACCTTCAGCATTTCCTATACAAATTCAATTCCATATATTGAAAATGATTAATGTGAACCCTCCTTTCCATCAAGTCCCTTTAGAGAAAAGTGGTATCTCTGTGTTGATTTCATTAATGAGAGTATAACAAAGCATGCTGAGTGTCTCAGGTTCTAAATTGTATTGGTCATAACAGCTTTTAGGGGGAAATTCACATTAAATATGCACATTGGTTTGCTGGTTCAGTTTGTCTTTGTGTGCCGGTTTATTGACTTACTCTGCCACAGACCCTACAGCAGAAAATATTCACTCTCAGTTCTTGAGTTTATGACGTACAGATACAAGTCCCACAAATGCACTACACCCATTTCTCTCTTCTTTTTGTCCTCTTCCTCCTGCTATTTCTTCTCTTGGTCCTCCTCCCCCTTCTGCCCCTCCTCCTCATCATCACCCCCCTCCTCCTCCTCTTCTTCTCTTCCTTTCCCTCCTTCTCCTTTGTCTTCTTCTCCTCCTTCTTCCTCTTGTTCTCCTCTTTCTCCTCTTTCTGCTGCTTCTGCCGCTTCTACTTCTGCTTTGATGTTTCTTTTCCACACCTACACCTCCCCGTCTCATTCTCCCAAGTCAATATTTCAATAGGAGAGACTCTGGCAGGACAAATTTGGGTTATGCACCCATCCAGTTCAATAATCGACCATGATTAAGAGGACATGGCCATTTTATTCAGGCAGCTGCCAGATATCCCCTTGTGAACAGTGAGGTGTTGGCGTTTATGCAGTGAATGGGGCAAACATTCCAGAAATGAGAGCAAAGCAAATTGCACTTACTTGATGCTCAAAATTTTTAGTTGAATTGGATCGAGAAGAGAGCTTTTGAGAGCTTAACTAATCATTCCTGCAAAGATCTAATTTGGGGATCAATGTCTTTTTGGGAAGTTATGTAACAGGAATAGAAAATTGCCAGGATTTAGTGCAGTTTTCTTCACGTCATCATTTTTACCACTCATCATCCCAAGTTGTAACTAAACATTAATGCAGCGATAAGTGGAAATACATGTATTTCCTTTAAAAAAGTTCTCAGGTTTCTGGATGAACAAAACTAAATTTCTTACTTCTCGGAAAAAACAAAATCTTTGGAGTTTGTCAGGAAAGTTGCAAGATTCTTGGCATTCAAATAGCTTTTATAAAGCAACAGTGGGATGAGTCAAGCCTGTTTGAATCAAGGACATATGGATTGGATTCTTCCTTAAATACACATGGGTAGAAAAACGAAGGGAAAGAGACTTGCCAAATGTGTTACCAAAACAAAATGCTTTCAAAATAACTTGAGAGAATCAACAGACCCCAAACACAGCTGTGTTCTCTTCTGTCTAAAAGCGTATTTTCCCCTTCCATGTCTTGATACATTCCTTTAATTTCTTTTGAGTGCCTACAGCCTATTAGGCACCTTCGAGAGATCACCAAGTCTGAGGTTAGGGCTTCTGAGTTGGAAACATGAATTGTTAATGAAATGATTGACCTAAGTCTCTTCCATGTTTTCTACATCTGTGTGAATAGTTGTTTTTTACTTCCATATAGCAATGGGCATTGTCATCAGCCCTATTTCTACAACAGATTTTTATGGCCCTAACCCATTTAATGGGGTCAACTTCTTAGGGAGGGTCAACTTTGATTTGGTTTTAAATGAAGCGGTAGATGGTGCGTGGGCCCATGGGAAGAAGAGGGAGTGTCAGTAGTCATTTGTCTGATTTGGTTGGACAGTTTCTTTCCAGCCACAGCAATCAGATCTTAGCTTATGGTGCCATCGTTTTTCTTCAATTTATTTTTTAAGACTTGAGTATTCTCCATTAATATGGGCAATTTTATGAGTTTCAGAATTTTTCAATCCTTTCCACACTTACTGTTTAACAAAGCGAACTGTAATTTGGGTCGTATCTCACATGAGAATTATCTACCTCTTCTGCTTGCTTTGTTTTACTCGCTGTAGTTTTCTGATTCCTGCTGGCAATTAATACTCTGGATCCATCCAAGCCTGACACCTTCTATGACAATAGCGCAGGGTGTTTTATTAACTCTGGAATTTATAAAGGCAACAAAAGTAGGTTGTCTATAGCTGATCATTACATTACATAAAAACAAGGGGCATCAATTTTACCACCCAAGAAACTTAATCGGAAGTTCACATATCTAACTATACATAGCACGGAGTGGGGCTGTGACATGAGCTTCCAGTGCCTAGCCTAAGGAACTGTGGAAACCCTTAGTCAATATGGCTAAAAGAACAGGTTTTCTCCTAGAACAGAATCTTTTTCCTGCTCTTTCCACATTCTACTGATGCTTCTCTGCATTTCCCTTAGTGATTTTGTCCCACAATGATCTGTGTTGCGATGTCACTGCCTGGTAGCAGAGCCTTACTACTATTTGCACAAAAATTTCAACCTGTGTCTATGCAATTTCTCAAAAATTGTGGTAGACACAGACTTTATCAGTGATATTCCAGTGCTATCCCAATAATATTGCCCTCTATAAAATGCTCTACCAAAATGCATTTAAACAATCACCTTACCCTGTGTTCTGGTTTGCTAAAGCTGCTGTTATGCAAAATACCAGAAATGGATTGGCTTTTATAATGGGGATTTATTAGGTTACAGATTTACAGTTCTATGGCCCTAAAAGCATCCAAACTAAGGCATCAACAAGAGGATGCCTTCATGGAAGAAAGGCCGACGGTGTCCAGAACGCCTCTGTCATCTGGGAAGGCATGGGGCTGGTGTCTGCTAGTCCTCTGCTTCCAGGTTCTGATTTCAAAATGGCTTTCTCAAAAATGTCTCTGGGCTTCTGTCTCTCTTAGCTTCTCTCTCTCAGCTCCTGTGTATCCTTGCTTATTCTCCTAGGACAGTTCTCTCAAAGCTTCTGGGGGTCCTCTCTTAGCTTCTCCAGGGCAAACTCTGGGCTTCATTTCTTAGCTTAGCATCTCCAAATGTCTTTCTCTCTGCATCTCCAAGCATCTGGTCTGTGTCAGCCCCTGAGCTCTCTTAAGGACGCCAGTAAACTAATCAATACCCACCTTGAATGGGTGGGGTCACACCTCCATAAAATAATCTAATCAAAGGTGTCACCACAGTTGGGTGGGTCACATCTCCATGGAAACAACCTAATCAAAAGTTCCCACCTATCATAAGTCTGCACCCACAAGACTGGATTAAAAGAACATGGCTTTTGTGGGTGACATAATACATTCAAACCAGCACACCCTTGGACAGTTTTCTCTTTCCCCTGGTGAGGTCCTACGCTCTGGTGGTTTGTAATGTGACTGCTCCGTTTTCTGCACAACCTGTTCTGCTCTGTTGGATTCTATCCAGCACAGAGCAAAGAAAATGTGTTCAGAACAAGAGTAACTTCTCGTACTGAGAATAGGTTTCTCCCTTCAACACTCCTCTTGCCCTACTTTTCACCTAGTGGGACGTTCAACTCAATAAATATTTATGAGCTGTGAGTATGTCCCAGGCACTGGGGTAAGTGCCAGGGATATAAGAGGAAAAATACATGGCTGCTGCCTTGCAGGAACGTGTGACCTGATGGGGAAATGAGACATGTACACTTAGTACAGATGATAGAAGCAGGCAGCGGATGCTACGGGTGCACGGAGGAAGGTACTTAGCCCGTTGAGGGTGGGGGAGAGGGCAGGAGTGGGGGGGGGGTTCATTCCTTGTGGCTGCTGTGAAAAATTACCACAAACTTGGTGACCTAAAACAACACACCTTTATTCTCTTAAGTTTCTGGAGGTAAGAAGCCTAACGTGGTTCTCATTAGGCTGACACAGCAGAACTGTGCTCCCTCTGCAGGGTCTAGAGGAGAACCTGAAAAAATCTTGACTCTTCCAGATCCCAAAAGCCCCATTCCTTGTTCCTGGGCTCTTGGCCCCTTCCTCCAACTTCCGGACCAGTGGTGTAGCATCTCCAAATCTCTCTCTGCTCTCTCTTCACATCGCCTTCTCCTGTTCTGTGTCAGCAAAGCTCCTTCTGCCTCCTTCTTAAGGACACCTGTGTTTGTGTTAAGGCTCCACCAGGATAATGCAGGATGGTCCCCATCTAAAGATCTTAACTCCATCACATCTGCAGAGTCTCTTTGGCCATAGAAGGTCACATTCATGGTTCTAGGCATTAGGACCTGGATTTGTTTGGAGGCCGTTATCCGTCCCCTCACAGGAGGTCACATAAGGAAGGTGGGAAAGAGCATCTCGGACAGAAGGAACCATCCAAGAGGGTATGATGGCAGGACAGAGCCCAGAGCATGTGGGGAAGAGGTGGTGGCTCGATATAGACGGAGCATTGGGTGAGAGGCAGGGTGGTGGGGGGGATGTTTAGGCAGGAAGCAGGGGGCCAGGGGGCAGTGGGTGATGCAGGCTGTGCTACATCATAAGGAGCCCTGCAGGTGCTTCAGGAGGGCAATGATGTGGTCAGATTAGCATTTAGAGAGCTCCTCCAGGGGCATCCAGGCAGGTAGATATCAGTGAGAGACAACAAGGGTCTGAATCAGGAGAGGGATAAAGATGAGAAGACTTCCTGGAAGCATGTTTTCCAGGTAAAATGAGCAGGAATGGTCATTAATAGGATGGTGGGGTAAGAAGGAGAGGGGAATCTGGGATGATTCCAAGCTTCTTGCTTGGATAGAGAGTAGCATCATTAAATGAAATAAGGGCAAAAGGGACAAAAATATGTCCAGGGAAGGGAAAACTGGCATTTGGTTTGGATTTGTAAAATTTGAAGATAGTCTGAGTGCAGGGCCAGCTTGATAGACATGTGGCTTCTGCAATCTACAGGGTTCCAGACTTAGAAGAACCCCAAGCTTGGCTCAATGGTCTGCTATCGCCATCTTGAAATTCTTGATTTTTGAACAAACAGCACCACATTTTCATTTTGCACTGGTCCCAGAAGTTATTTAGCCAGCCCTGCCTGTGGGCTATCTAAGAATCCAATGTCAGAGCCATTGTCTTTGGGGAAAGTTCTTTAACTCAGATTTCTTTAGGCAGAATGTGGACTCAGCATCTCCTGGATGGCACCACCATTGTCCTCCCAGCTGCAACAACTCAGGGCAGTACCAATTAACAACAGTAGGGGCCTTAAGAGGGTGACATATATCTCAAATTAGAGGGCTCTTGGACAGATCAAAACTCAGTGAATAAAAAAGGTCTTGACTCGGGCTCTCTTTTCTCTGTCAGGCTTGGCTCTAGGCTCCCAGAAGCTAAATAGCTGAGCCTGAAGGCCTTTCTTACGACTAAATGTGGTGAACAGAAGAGCTAGTTCTCATGGAGCTTGCTAATTCTTCTAAATATTTACACTACCTCCCAAGATGACAGTGTAGCAGAAGTTAACATTCAGAGAACAAGAGACCCGGGCTTATTTTGGTAAGAACTGGAAAACTCCTACAACAGGAGGGACTGGTCCTTGCCCCCTGCCCCCCACCCATGAGTCACTTGGTTTTTCAGCCCTCCTTACCACATCCACAGGTCAGGTGGATCCACTTAATCCTCCTTGGCTAAGTCAGGCTCTCCCAAACTCTCCGAGGGAATCCTAGTACGTGAGAAGCCCAGGCCTTAAAAGGTGGCTGCCTAAGTATTCCACCCATACTTGCTTTGCCCAGACACTCAAGCACACCTCTGGCTTCCTGGTCTTGAGTTCCTGGCGTGAGCTCTGCTCCCTGCCTTCACTCATTTTCTGGACTTGATCCTCTACCGCTGGACCTGCCCAGGCCTGCCCACTCTGATGCTCTGTTTTGCAGTTCGAGTTAGATGACACCAACGGAATTGCAATATAAGATGCATCAGAGAGAGACTGTAGTGTTTGATGTGGGAATAGGATTTGATGTGGTCACCAAGTTTCAGGTCCCATTTTCAAGCCTTTCAGGTCCAGAAACCCTATTTTGAAAGTGAACTCAAACTCAAAATTTCCAGACACCTAAACCAGGAAGAAAACTTATTTAAGCAGTAGGGGCAAGGGAGGGGAGTAGCCAATTCCTTCCTAGAGACAGGAATTCCAGTGTAATCTAACTCCTTTGGATATCAAGATATGTGTGATGCTAAATTACTTATTAGAAAGTTGTTTAGAGCAATAGGAGATAGATTTTCTTGAGGGATATTTTATCCAGGACATGGAGAAGATAAAGATCTACCCTCAAACCACATAGGAGTAATTGAAATGCTGTTGTCTTCCAGATTCAGGAACTTCCTTGGACGGTTGATAGAAACAATGCAGCAGGCTCACTAAACAGTTTGTTTTCCTCTCAGACACCAGAAAGCCTGCCTCCCCCAGGGTTCTTGAGTCTAGGGGAGCCCTGTGACAGGTTCTGGCCAATAAGATGCCCAATGCCCCTTTCAGACCAGGCCCCTAACCACCCCCCACCTCACTTCACACTCACCGTCTTCCCTTGTAGTCTCCTGGTGGGATGGGGGCCCATGGGGGAACCACCCTTTGGAAAGTCAGGCTCCCTGAATGACTGACATGGAGCCCCTCGTTCCCCTCAAAGAACAGTGATGTGAGAGGCAATTAAATCTTTGTCATGTTCAGCCACTGAGACTTCAAGGTGGTTTCTTATAGCAGTTAACCTATCCCGACAAACACAGAAAATATCAGATAATCTCTGACAAACTTTTACTTTTGAAGACATGTCTTGGTTTCCCGCTGCTAGGGCAACAGCAGGAATTTACCGGCTCACAGTTTCAGAGGCTAGAAGGCTTCTCCCTCCCGGGGTTGGTGTCATTCTGGCTGGCCGCCCACCCCTAGTTTCCTTGGCTTTCCTGCCACAGGGTGGCAGCCTCTCCTTTCTCTTCCGGGTGCCGTTGACTCCCAGCTTCCGCTCTTCCACGTGGCTGTCTCTTCATAAAGCCTCCAGTAACAGGACTAACCCCAGCTCCACTCAGTCGGCCACAGCTTAACTAAGAATAACATCTTCTAAAGGTCCTATTTACAGTGGACTCACACACACAGAAATGGGATTAAGAAATGGGATGCCTAATTCAATTTAGCAAAAGCTCCCCTGTAAAAATTGTGCAGTCTCCATTCTGTTAATGTGTTCTTTTTTTAGACAATGTGAAATACAATAAACTCCTTTTATACTTCAGCCAATTTGCCATTTATGTACTACAAATACAGCTGATTAGGGTAAGGCATTGTGTCTGCTGAGAATACCTCGTGGTTACCCCACGGGAATCACAGCTCCAGAAGCACCTCAGCCCTCTGGCCTCTGCAAAATGGACCAGTTCCCCGAAAATAAAAAAAAACATTTCTAACTCTACAAGCCAATATTTTAGTGAATATTATTCTTTCTCCTACATACATGTATGTACATATATATACATATACATACATAGAGTATGTACTTTCTGTATGTCTATATATTTTTCTTTTAAATAGAATGAAATCTTACTATGTATTCTGCTATATAATCTGCTTTAGACTTCTAATTATTAATTAATATTAATATATTATTAATTTATAAATTGTAACAAACTAATTTCTAAAGGTTGGACGTTTAGATTATTCTGTAAAATGTCCTTTTCTAACATTGTGATGAACAAAAACACCTTGCAACCACTTTCCTGCAGATGCATCTCTGATTATATTCAGGGTTGGAGATTACTGGACCAAAGTCTCTGTACTTTGTAAAAGCTTATGTTCTGGTTTGCTAATGCTGCTCTTCTGAAAAACACCAGAAATGGACTGGCTTTATAAAGAGGGTTTATTTGGTTACAAAGTTACAGTCTTAAGGCCATAAAGTGTCCAAGGTAACGTATCAACAATAGGGTACCTTCACTGGAGAAAGGCCAGTGACATCCAGAAAACCTCTGTTAGCTGGGAAGGCACGTGGCTGGTGTCTGTTGCTCTCAGGTAGTGTTTCAAAATGGTGTTCTCCAAAGCATCACCTTTCAATGGCCGTCTTCAAAATGTCTGTCTCAGCTGCAGCTCCTCCAAAATGTCACTCTCAGTTGCTCTGTGTCTAGGCCTGTGTGGCTCTTTTTAAAGTACTCCAGTGATCCAATAAAGACCCACCCTGAATGGGTGGGGCAACACCTCCATGGAAATAATCCAATGAAAGTTCTCACCCACAATTGATTGAGTCACATCTCCATAGAAACACTGAACCAAAAGGTTCCAACCTAATCAACACTAATGCATCTACCCCTACAAGATTGCTTTCAAGAATATGGGTTTTTTCTGGGGGACATGATATATACAAACCAGCACAGCTTATAACCCAGATTTCCAAACTGCTTTCCAGAGAATTTTACTAGTTTATTCTACCACAAATAGTGTACATGAGTATGCCAACTCACCCAACATTTTTGGGGTTGTTTCAGATACATCATTTCCACTTTTAGGAATGTATTCCCAAAAATAATCCCACAGTTATACTGGGGAGTTTTCCTGGATATGTTGATGGGGAAGGGTATAGTTTTGGGCAAAAGCTAGGAGCTCTTATGGAGTCTGTGGATTCTAAAAAGCTAGAAGTAGAAGATAAGAGAGTTGGGAAGACTCCAGAAGGTGGATTGATGGAAATTATAGGATCTGCTTTGCAGAAGTGGAAACAGAAAAAAAAAAAAAAAAGATCATGAAGAAACTCTTCTTAGGGAGGAGTCAAATGAATGGCTGGATTAGATTTATCTGGATCTTGGACTAAAAATTAAGAAGAAAGGATGAACCACCAAAAAAGATCAAAATAAGAGCAGGATCCAGTAATTGGAAACACTCCATGCCTAAAACGGTTGTGTTTGCAGGAGAAGCACAAATTTCTTCACTCAGTTGCAAGGGCCTCCATGACATTCTGCCTTTCCACACACCACACCTGAGCTGTGTCTACTTTTTCCAAGGCCCCTCAAACACCACGCGTGGTCCTGCCTCGTGGCCTTCGTGGAATCCATTCCCCCTGCCTGAAATGCCCTTCCCAGGTGGGCCTTCTCCTTCTTCAACAGTTAACCAAACTGCCCCAGCCCTGAGCCGCCGCCCTGGCCCCCAACTCCACCTCACTCTGCTTGCGAAATGCTGGGTGTGTTGTGCCGTGAATATTTATCACTTCTTCTTGCATTATTTCTTCACTATGAGCTCCTCGGGGGCAGAGACCACACATTTTTCATCTCTGAGTATCCAGCCCCTGGCATAAGCCTTGAAAGCAGCGGGAGGCCATAAATTCCCAATGATGAAGAGGAAGAAAGGGGACAGGAAGATCCCAGAAGAGAAGGGCGAGTTTTGCAACACGATCGACTGACATTATAACACTTGCCTTTGACGTGTTTTTGTGAAGTTTCTGCCCAGAGAGACCTGGGTATATTTTGATATTATATTTTGATATAATCTAAAAACAAACACTGGGAGAGAACTCTGAAAGAGAAGAGGGTGCAATTGGCTTTGACCCATGGGGCCCCTATGTGGGGTGGGGTAGGGGGTAGAAATCCTTCCACTCTCCAAGGTGGTGAGACGATTGCTGGCTGGCGGCGAGGGCACCTTCACTGCTGACACTTCCGGAGTAAACAGCACCCAGGGCCTGGGTGGTGGGGTCTCCCTGTGATTACTCACCCGGGAGCCAAAGGCTTTCCCACCCTCCACTCGCTCTAAGTCAGCGGTTGTCACCCAGAGGAGATGTTGTCCCCTCCCCAGGGGACATCTGGCAATGTCTGGAGACATCTTTGGTCGTCACAACTGGAGTGGGGAAGCTCCTAGCACCCAGTGAGCATAAGGCAGGGGTGCTGCTAAACTCCCTACATGGGGACAGCTTCCCACAGTAAAGCATTATCTGGCCCCAAATGTTTATATCAAGGTTGGGAAACTCTGTCTCAAATGATGATGTCCTGGGGGTGTTTCTAGTGCTCAGAAATGCCACGCCCGCAACTCCCAGCTGGAAAATGCTCCTCCCAGGCGCTCAGCTGGACACTCCCTGAGAGGGCTGGAGCTCTCTTAGCAGATTCCGGGTCAAATCGCCACAGGGCAATACCTGGCCGTTGTCCCAAATGGTTTCCTGGCTTATTCTCCACTCAGAAATGATTGGGCATCAGGCACAACTCAGCTTGCTTCCCTTTCCCTTCCTACTCACCCACAACAGCACTTGCCCTGGCCTCCTAACTTCTGCCTCCTCAGCTCACTGCTCCACCTGGACCTGGGGCTTGTCTTCTCCTGACTCCACCAAGACCACTCTCCACCAGTTGCCTCCTCTCCTTATGTGCCACCTCTTCAGAATTTTTGGCCTCTTCCCTTATTCTATGGATGTACATGAGACTCAGCATCCTTAAAAAAAATAAGGAAAATTTCCTTGATCCAGCCTCTCTCTTCTATTCCTCCATCCTTTCAGCACCTAATTTATTTCATTTATTTAATACATATTCTCACTGTGACAAATTTCCAACAATTCAAATAAAGCTATAGTCTGATTATTAGTTTGTCCCCCCACCACCACTCCCACATACCAGCAAGGTAACTTCTGTGATGAACTTGGCGTTTCCTTCTAGACCTCTTTTCTGTGATCTATTCCAGTATATAATATAGATTGGTTAAGTGGAGGTTTTATGCTCCCCCAAACGGCATGATTCTGTGCATGTTGCATCACAATTCCTTTTCTCTGTGCTCTACCATCTGTGACTATCTCAGCCCCCGCCCCCCATCCCCTTCTATGCTCTCCCAAGGCTGCAGGGGCTGGAAGCCTGGGTGGCATATTTGCCAGACTCCCTTGTCAGGTTTCTGGTTTAGCCTCCATTAATGAGAGGCCCTGGCTTGAGGTTTGGAAGAAGAGAGAGAAGCAGAGGCCACTATTGTGAGCAGCCGTCTGCAGAAGGCAAACCGGGAATTTTGTCCATGGTTTCTGGGCATCCTCCTGGGAGCCACCCCTCTGGATGGCATCTTCCTGCAATTCCTGCACTTCCTGACTTCCCGGGTGCTAGCACTGCCTTTTCTGACTTTTACTTCCCCAGTCCTTTAAACACATTTGCAAATCTTCAATCCCCTGAACTGAATTCTTTCCAGTTTAAATAACTTGAGCGATTCCTGTTTTCCTGACTGAATCCTGACTGCTAAAGCATTTTGTCCAAATGGAGTTTCAGGAAACAGACCCTTTAAGATGGGGATCTAGGACTGTGGTTGGCTTTAAAGGATGTAATAATCTCGCCGTCAATAGAAAATGACATACCGATAGTACATGGCTCAGTGTGACAAGCACCTGTTAAATTATCACCTGAAGTTGCTTGGAATGAATGGCGAGGCTCTGGGAGAACACGTGGCTGCTGTAGTCGCTTGTTATGATGGAAATTAAAACAAAAAATACTGTGGGTGGACCAGTTGCTTGGACTGCCCTATGGAGTAAAAGAAAGAAATTGACAAGCTCAGGGCTTGAGGGTCTCAGCTAAAGTCATGGCCGGAGAACAAGAGCGTGTCTACGACTGCCCTCAAGTGGTCCCGTGCCTCTTGTAGCAGCCAGGCCAATGCACATGAAAGTATATCATATAGACTGGCTAAGTGGAGGTTTTATTCTCCCCCAAATGGCATGATTCTGTGCATTTTTCCCCACAACTTTTCTCTGGTGATCCCAGGTGTGCAAAATTACAACCTGAGTTTATTTCACAGCCTCTCCAGGTTGTTTTGTGCAAAACTTAGGAAGCTAATTTAGAAAGAGGGGGACCCTAGTGATTACAAAGAATCTGAATATTGTGACCCTCCCCTGCGGGAAAGCTGTCCCTTTCCTCTGTCTCAGGAGAGACCCCTCTTGCTTGAAGACCTTGTAGCATCCTCAACTGAGTTTTCATACATGGGGATGTCAGACTATCCTCAAAACCCACCCATCCACTTCTTATTACCCCCAGACCCATAACTGGAGTCAGATGCTAGCAGATCACAACCCTAAATGGGAAGGAGATTGCTTACACTCTGAAAGAATCATGATTTTGACAATATGTACCAGTAGAAACCTGGGGAATATGTGTAGGAATGAACTCTAATGGGATTTGTGGCAGAAATGGTTCACCAAACTCATTTCTCTTCCTGCTTCTTCACAACAAGCCTACATCTCCCAGCACCCTGAAATTAGAGGGCCCATGTGGCTGAGTTTTGGTCAGTGCAATATGGGTAGAGGCGATGCATGCCACCTCTAGGTCTGGCCCATGGAAAACTCTTTCAGAGCATTCCTTCTCTTCTTTCCCCATCTCTGGGCTGGATGCAAAAGCCCAGGGAGAGCTTAGGAACTGCGGGTACAGCCTGGCACCCTGAAGCTATGCATGGAAGAGAGCACCTAGCCATTCTCTTCTTTGCTACAGCTCCTTGTCTTTTATATGAGTGAAAAATTAACTCCTAGTGTTGTTAAGCCATTGAGATTTTTTGATTTATCTATAATAGAAGCTGGAAGAAAGGTATTAATCAGTTCTGAATCTCACATCTGACTTTTCTGAACCAGAAGCAAGTGGCAAAAGCCAATCTTTGGCAAGAGAGTTCCTTTATATCCTATTAACAGATTAAGAGCCAAGCCTAGAAAGGTACATTATCCATTGGCTTTCGCTGCACAACAAAACACACCAAAACTTAGTGGTTTAAAGCCACAACCATTTATTTGCTCTTGACAATGTGGTGTTAATTTGGGCCAGGCTTAGCTAGGATGACTTGCCTCTGCAAACTCTAGTTGAGAAAGCGAGGATGGTGGACTTCTCCAGGTGCTCTCTTATCCTCCAGGAGGCTAGCTCAGGCCTTTTCACACAGTGGCAGAAGAGTTCCTAGAAGCAAGAGAGGACAAGCCCCAATGCCCAGACATTTTCAAGGTCCATGTTTGCATCCTTTTGCTATTGTCCCATTGACCAAAGTTGCATGGTCCAGCCTAGATTTAAGGGATAGAGAGAAAGACTCCACCTTCCAATGGGAGAAGCTGAAAAGACATTAAAAAATCTTCAAACCTCATGCCCACATCCAATTATCCTTTCACAGAACTCCTTGTCTCTGCTCTTTCTATCATTTTGTTTCAGATTCTTGACCAGCCAACTAAGCCATCTGCCACTGTCCGTAAGCTCATATAAATTCTCACCTCAAAGCTCTACCCATTGAGAAGATTTTTCCCTCAACCCTGTAATGCAGCTGCTATCCATTAAGCTCACAGCTCACACATAACAAGCCCATCCATCCATCAACCACGTTTGGGCTTTTCTCCTCCTCGTTCTCCTTTGTCCCGTATCTGTAACTTGAGGGAGGGGTGCAGGTGCAACTGTGATGAGGGAAAGAGAGCCTGGCCAACTTCTCAAGCATCCTACTCCTGCCCTCTGATGCAGCATTCCCATCTCAGTATGACTCCTCGTGGGACCCCCTGACCCCATCTTGGTGGATCTGAGAGAACCGAGCTCAAAATGGGCAATTAATGGGCATGGTACTCCATGGTGAAGCGTTGTGCCTCTACCGGCCCCAGCAATACAGCAGGAAAGGTGAAAGAGCTATTCCTCTGGAACTTTCCATACACCCCCCATGGCATGTTTTCCCACCTCTGAGGCTTCCGTCCCCACATGATCTGCACATCGAGTGGCCTGAGTGGCAGGACTGCTCTTAGTGCAGCGCGGACATGCCGCAGAGCCCTTTTTGCTGCGGGATTCCCCCAACACTCACTCAGTAGGTGAACCGGAGTGGTCTTCCCAGGTGTGGAATGTGTTGCCTCCAGAACCTGAAGAGGCTTACCTGGGGCAACACTTTCTTCTCTGTGGTAGGAGATGAAAGATGCAGCAATTTGTCTTTTACTCCTGAAGGGTTGTCCTGATACACTCTTGACTCTCAGGCCCTCAAACCCTCTACCAAAGTGGCAGGTCCCTGAATCTTCATAGATTTTATCTCCTACACTATGGATCCCATTTGTCTTACCAGGGCCTCCATTGTGCTGGCCACCTCTTGTCCATCCTGTGCAATCAGCAGATGACATCAATGGCAGAGATGACTTTGATTTTCTCCAGAAGGTCCAGGTAAACCAGATCTCTTTTGATTATATTATGAAGGAGTAGGAGAGTTAACATAGCCCTGTTTACATAACAAAACTGTAAATGTAAATTGTCCATTCCATGTAAATGCAAACTGTCTCAGATCTTCCTCTGATTGGGGTAGAAAAGAAGACATTTGCCAAATCAATGTCTGCATAACATGTACCTGAGGCCATAATAATCTGCTCTACCAAAGACACCACAACAACTGGCAGTTGCAATGGTGGCTACGTTTGGTTGAGCTTGTCATAGTCTACACTCATTCTCCAGGATCCATCTAGTTTTTGCAGAGGCCAATCTGGAAAACTAAATGGAGAATTAATCCCTAAGATCCTTAAGGTGACACTATGTTTGCCATCCTCCCTGCACTCCATATTGTTTTTGTTTCACTATCTTTACGGAGGGTGGGGGGTAGTGTCAGTTTCAGAGACTTCCCCACTGCCTTCCCCACTATGGTGGCTATTACTCCACAGGCTGAGAATCCAGTTTCCTCCAGCTGCCAGGTACGTCAGTCCTTATTATGCATTAGAAGACTGGGGAAATGATCAGTGGCTAGATCCGCCATTTTCCCCCTGGTTCCTGGAAGCTCCCACTCTTACAAAGGACTACGATGGAGCTTTGGTCCCAGGTACCAATGTCAACTCATTAACTCCTTAAACTATGTTTAATAGCCGTTGAAATATTTGGGTGTTCACCTTTGTCCAGTGCATGGCCATAGGCAACTCATCTAGTATCCCTTTGTCATGATGTAGCAGGGTCCTTCTTTGTGACCATCTCTTTAGTCAACGGATGCTAGGTCTGAAAACTAGGTCTGATCCAAGAACTGGGAAAGGGACCAAGACTTCCAATTGGGGCAACCGCTGTCAGCCTCGTACTCATGCTTTCTTGCCCATCTATTTTGTCCCCCTAGGGCAGCATGTTCTATTGACCATCTCCACAACTGCCTCTAGGTCTAGCACCCTTGTCTTCCTCTCTGACTTTGCCTAACGTTATTGTAACAGTGGCAAGCAAAGACTGCCAGCTGGCCTCTCTCGCTCTGGGCTGTCATTGACGTGGCTGTTAATAAGAAAAGGTCTGTGGCTGCCTCACTTGTTGGCCACCCTGGTCTGCAGAGAAGAGGCATCGCTGACTCTCTCACCAGCACATTGCTAACGGTGAATGGGGCATTTTTGGGCATCGTGTAGAACATAATTCCTTGATTATCTATTGGCCTTGCATAAGAAGTCCAGCATTCCTACTTCCTTCCACTTTTTAATCCCTTCTTCTATGTCTGCCTTGGGCTCCCAGGCATTCCTATGTGACTCAGAACGGACTGACACTTTCTCCAGGCTTCTGGGAGCCACCTTACCCAAGTTTACCCAACCCACTGAGAGCCTTGCTGGGTGTTAACTCCTGTGTCCCAAGAAAGTGCCTGCAGGTGAAGGAACTCTTGCTTATCCAGTCTCACTTTCTGGCCTCCTTAATCAAGCCCCATCAAAATCAATTCCATGTGTACTCCCCCAGGCTCCTGCTGGTACATACTAATGGTTGGAGCCCCTTGGGGTGTAGTCTCTTTCTGCCCTTATCAAGCCTAGCATGTCCCAAGCAGGGTTATCCTGGGATTTTTCCCTACTTATTGGCTTGGCACCCAGTAGAAGAGGTGGGAGTAATCCCTGAAGAGGTTCCCTGATGTTTCAAGGGAGTTTGAAGGGCCAGAATCTCTGCTGACCATCCATGCAACTTAGTCAAGTCCATTGACCTCTGGGCATTGCCCACTCCCTGTACTTTTAAAAGGCCTGGACCATCACATTGATCAAGACACCCTCCACAGGACATTTTCCCAAATCACCACCAGCGCTATCTTTACCAATTGGGCCACTACCTTGCGTTAGGGACGATCAGTGTCCCATGCACCACTCTGGACAGATCACTTGCAGAACCAATTGCATTGGTTGGACCCTCTGGGAAGCAGGTGCTAAGACAGAGTTAAATGCAAGAGTTATTGGAGGTCATAGTGGTGGGGGGTAAAGGGGAGAGGGAGCAAGAGCAGGCAGGGAGAGCTCTCAGGCAGCAGTGTCAGTCTGACAACTTTGAAAGAAGTAGGGGAGGGGGGATTGTGGAGAAAGGGCTTCAGACTGCAAGGCAGCTCTCACAAAGTCTCATCTCAAATGTAATTCCCTCCATGAATTATGTCCTTTTTTCCCCCAGGAAGACATAAACGCTTCCTTTCTTGGTTCTTTTACTGCTTTCCAGTCATTCTTTTATTTACCACCTGTCACATCGCACTGTAATTATCAATGTACATGCTGGTGAAGGTGGCGTGAAATTATTATAGTCACAATTCAGATGTGCGGGAAAGGTAACTTTTTTTATTCTCCGTAAAAAAATTCAGCCATAGTCACACATCCAGGACACGCATACTGCTCCCACTTTGGTATAACTCAGTCCCTTCTGGAACATAACTTGGTCTCATTTGAGGAAACGTGCAGGCAATTTTAAGATCCTATGTGTTTCTCTTCTACAGACCTTCTCTCTCCATGTAATTTAAAGTTTCCAGGTGACTTAAGTGTCATCCTGACTTTTGGGGTTGGGGTGTCTGGATCTTGTGCCTTTTTCCTGTTCCCAGTTGCCCCTGAAGGGGAGGGGGCAGTCACTTGCTTTGGGGGTGCCATGCATTGGCATCAGTTGCTGATAAACCTGGTCCAGGATATGGCCATTGGTAAAACCAGGGGTCCACTCATTCTTTATTTTCATCCAGACCCCGTCCCTTTCTAGTACACGTCCGGTCCCTCTAGGAGCCCGGGAGCTCTGCTCTGCTCTCCCAGTCACTGGGTGGTGCACAGGACCCCAGAGGCTGCTCCCAGGCCCACCTGCCTGGACAACACCTTGACCCATGGTCAACCCACTGCCTCATCGGCCAGGCCCAGCCTCGGGCTTCCCTAAGGGGCTCGGCAACTCCCTGCAGTGAGCCCCTCTTGGGGGTTTGCTCACCTAGCTGGGTGCCCGTGTGGCGCCTTCCCCAGGGCTGGCTCTCTGTGTTGGGGCAGGTTTCAGCTGCAGGCTGGGGAGGTGCTTCCTGGGCTCCTAACTTGCTCTCGGTTTGTTCTAATTCTTTCTTCTTCTTCTTTCAAATTATAATAAATAGATACTATTTTATTATACTGTTGATAAGAGTTCTTACCTTCTTAATCTGTGCCTTAATTTTTTTCTTTTTAAATTTTTATCATGGTGGCATATAGCCAACATACTATTTCCCATTTTAACCACTTGTGAGTATACAATTCAGGGGTGTTAATTACCCCGACATCGTGCTACCCCCATCGCCATCCCTGACCAGAACCTTTCCGTCACCCCAAACGGAAGCTCTGCCCCCACTAAGCGTTGACTCCCCATTCCTGCCCCATCTCACCCAACAGCTGTCATTTCCACCCCCAGGATGGAGTTGATTTTTGTTGTTATTGTTCAGAGTTGATTTTTAATCAAATCTGTGCTCTAGACTCTGGATTCCTTGTTCCCTAGACCATGCATTTTCTCTGTTAACCAAAGCCTACCTCTTGAAAATAAAAAATACAGGGATTTAGGAGGTTTAAAAAATTGTATTTTGAAACTCAAAGCTGAAGAATGACCTCTTTGTGTTAGGCTATATCCACCCTTCCCCTAAGGACAGCACATAGTAGAAAGCCTTGCTGCTTTTTTATAGCCAGCAGGATGGTAAGGTAAAAGAATAGAGAAACACAATTTAATAGCAAAACTTCTCCCTATGGCACTTGTCTCCACCACAAAACCATATGCTTCCTGATGGCAGCATCTTCTGCAGAGACCTGGGAAGCCCATAGATGCCGGAAAATGGCAGATCCTGAGGGGAGCTGACATCCAGGATAGAGTGTGTCCAAGCTGTGACGAGGCACTGGCTTAGAAAGAGTTGTAGAAAATTGAGTGTCACTCCCACAACTTCTCTCCACTGCTCTCCGCTACAGAGCCTGGACACTTTAAATATTTGCTTTCCCAGCTTCCCTTTCAGCTGGAGGGCAGTGGTAAGATTTTGTCAAGGAGACGTTAAGTGACAATTTGCTGGGGAGTGTCTGGGTGATGTTCTGTTTCCTAATAAAAAGACAGACACAGCTAATAACAGCACTTCCCCTTTCTCCCTCTCTTGAACAACTGGTGGAGTTTCCACGCTGCTCCCAGTGTGCGGAAAAGGAGAGCTGAGGGATGAGGGCCAAGGGGACCCCTTTGAGTTCTCCTTCTGTTAGGGGTTGACTAACAAAAAGACATGTTCAAGCCCTAACCCACAATTCCTGTGGATGTGCTCTGTTTGGAAATAGGGTCTTTGAAGATGGGGGATTAAAGTGAGGCCACGCTGGATTAGGACAGGCTCAGATCCAATACGAGTGGGGTCCTTCTGAGAAGGGGGCAGAGACACAGCAGACAGGGGAGGGGGCCGTGTGGGCACGAGGCAGAGAGTGGAGTGACGCCACCGCCAGCCAAGGATGCCAAGACGCAAGGAAGGATTCACCTCTGCGGGCATCAAAGGGACCGTGGCCCTGCCCACACCTTGATTTTGGACTTCTGGTCCCCAGAACCATGAGACAATCCATTTCTATTTAAGCTGCCCAGTTTGTGGACATTTGTCACAGCAACCCTAGGACACTAAGATGCCCTCCCCATATAATAAAATCAATAGCACAGCCCCAAAGAATTGTAGAAATTAGTGACTTCTGCAAGGTTTTGTAAGATGAAGAGGTGGTTATTCCCATTAAATCCTCATTAAATTCAGCCGTGGGGTCTATGCATAAGAGAGAGGACTTGGAAAATGACACTAACTTAAGCCTAATTAGTTAGTGACTCCAACGAGAGTGGCTTTTCTGCATATGATCTTTTTACTGGACCAAGTCAGTGCAAGTCCAGGTTAACTGCTGTGGGTGCTGGTAATTTGCAAAATGCTTTTCCCCCTCCGTCTCGATAAGGAAAGAAGACCAGCAGCTGTAAGCTTTCACCTGGCAGTGACGCCTGGACACCCTCACTGTCCAGCCTCATTTCTTACCTGGCCTAATTCCAGGGGCTCTTTTGGGAAACCCATGCTCTTTGCATCCTTGCAATATCCTGCTGGCCCACGGTCATCCACGTTCTTCCTCTGAAATATCAGCAGAGGGCGCACAAGACCGCAAGTTACTGTTACATAACTGGGCCAGACAAAGCCGTGGAGGCAAACTTTAAAGTTGGGTCCCCCTTTCCAATCTGGCGAACTGGTGATGACTAATTTGAGAATTTAGGAAGGAGTAGAACGTGGCCTTGAAGACTAATTTGCCTTGAGCCTGGTGCTTCCAAACTGCTTCTAGAAGGTTTTAGTCTGTGACCGCGATTGAATCCTTTGACATCAGGTCCCATTCGGTGCGCCGTTACTGGACACCAGTTGGGTAGGTACTCGGAAAACGCACCACGGAAGGTAGAGAGTACGCTTGAATTTCTTATTCTAGTGATAGAGCTTCACATGCTTGTAGCAACCAGAACCTAAATTCCTCTGAGCATTTAAATATGCATGAGTCTGTAGAAGGGGAAAGAGAAACAAATCAAAAGAAGTAATATTTTCACATGTGCCCTTGAATTCAAAGACTTTGAAGTCAGATAAAGGTGAGAGCTTTCTATTAAAATTTAAAAATAGATGATGCATGCCCTATCCCAGTATGGTTGACTTGGGACCTTTTGAGTAACACTCACTTTATACTGTCACTTAATGCGTCAACGATTAATCACATTCACCTGTAAGATGGGCAACATTTTAAAAAATTATAAAATCCAGTTTGGACTGCAGTCTGGGGAAATGACCCATTACGTATACTGTTGGTTGGAGTGAAATTGGTACAAATTTAGGATAGCAATTTGGCAATATCTAGCATAACTCCATAGGAACTTGCTGTATGACCCTCATTCTCAGTTCTTCTGTCCTATAAAACACAAGTAAAAGTGTTAAAAAATATGTGTATAAGAACATTCCTCATAACATTGTAATAGTTAAAATATGGAAAGAACCCACAGCTCCATGAAGAGGTGAGTGAGGAGGTTAGAGATGGTGTATTTGCTACCTGCTAGTTCTGGTCGAGGTGTTACATCTGTCTTACTTCACTCAGTCCTCACAACAGCATTTTATTACAACACATATTACAAAGAAACTAAGACACAGAGAAGTGAAGTAGTTTGTCCAAGTTCACACCACATCTACGTGGCAGAAATGAATTTCCAACCCAAGCAGTCCGTGCCCTTAACCCCTGTCCTCTACTCTTTCTGTGCCGTCGTAAAAATAATGAAGAAAGTCTGAATTTACTAATGTGAATTGATGTCCATAAGTCTACTGTTAAGATTAAAATAAGCATTTGTTGAATAATGTATTTGAATAGCATGAGCCCATAAAAACCATGCATGTGTGAGTGTTCAATCGCCTGTATTGTTAGATGTTGTTTCCTCTGGGGAGAGAAATCACTGGAGGAAAGAGAAAGATCAGCATGATCACTCTTCCAAATACAGGGGAACATACTTGTAAATTTGTTCCAAGCATAAATTCCTTATACAAAGATTCTTAAATACCCAAATTAAAACTTAGTTATGTATCTCCTGCCCACAGGGATACCTAAGTTACAGCTCCTCCTAGGAAGCTACGAAGTCAACACTTAAAGTAAAAGTTCTGGACAATCAAAGGAGCCAAAAGCTGATTTTCCATGGAACTGCAGTTAGTCATTTAAAAATTTTTACTCAGTGACTCTTCAGACCCAGATGTGAATCAGCAATATAAAATTACTTTTGACCTAACAATCCCCCAAATCAACCAATTCTGTATCAAATGCTGATTTGAAGACCAGATAATTGGGGTATATCAATACATAATTGCTAGAAAATGTACACAATATAATCCCAGTCTGATTGAATAAGCTATGCTGTCCATCCAGCTTGATTCCAAAGAGGCATTGGAATTCATTAATATAAATTTGAAAGAAATATTTGATATGCATAAATAGTCTTTTCTTTTTCTTAGTTATTGTGGCTGTTGTGGCATTATTGTGGCTGTGGTGATGGTGACAATTGTCATTCTAGAAGTCTCCATATGGCTTGGGAGATGGCGGCCTTAGTAAGTTGGCTGGTCATGACCCACGCTTGCCCCACAATAGGGGTCATTTTCAGAGTGGGGCGGCTTTGGTAAGGGGGGATCTAGTTTCTCTTTCTTCTGGGTCTTCTCAGTAGCCCTTCTTTCTGCTACACAGTATGCTTCAAAGGCAAATTCTTTCTCTTTCACATTTTATAAACTCACATCTTGCTTTCCACTCCTATCCCCATTTTCACACACCCTTTTCCTCCAAACTGGTTTTATTTTGTTTAAACCTCTCCTCAAATCTAATCTAACAACAACCTCTAGAATTGGGAGAAAGCTAATCATCATGAGTGGGCATTTATTGTGTACAGGCACTGTGAGAGATGTCTTACATATATTTTGTCATTTAGTTCTCCCAACACACCCCGACAACACAAAGTTCTGAGTCTTATTCTCCAATGAAAGAACAGGTTCGGAGAACATAAATCTAGTGTCCAGGCATGCCTCTGGTAAGTGACAGAGCTGGGTTCTAACCCTTTGTCAGACTCCGAAGTCCACGCCCCTTAAAATAAGCCATGCTTCCTCAAAAAATGTGTTTATATTTCTTAATTTTGTATCACCGGGTGTCTGGATCATTCCATAGTAAATGCTTAGAATTTACAGAGCAAGGCAGTCTAGTGTGGAAATGTTAACTTCATCTCACGGCCTTTCATCTTGTGTTCAGGATCCCAACAGAAAGCTGAGAAGTCTTCCAAACTCGAGGACTTTTCTAATACACAGTGGAGGCTAAAGGTAGAGGAGTGCCAAAATCTCAGTTCCCTGCTTGGTACTGATGTTCTGGAAACTCTCCTTCAAGAGGTCAATCTCCCATTTACTTGGAATGTAAAGGATTTTTAACCTGATGGTGGAACTGCTTGTCTCAGGAATGGAAGACTCATAAATGCTTTCTTAGCCAGGATGTGATCATGAAGACAGAAGGAAAACAGGGATATGATACTGACAACGCTGCTGTACTGCACAGCTAGACTTGCTGAGTTTAGCACTGAAGGCTAAGGAAAAAGTAAAGTAATTCCCCAGCTGAACTGGAGTAAAGGGCCAGTTATGGGAAAGCAATGAACAGTTCTTTGAAATGTAAAACTTCCAGTGAAATCTTCCTACTCTTCAAGAGTTCTAGATTAAATACTCATGACTTTATTCAACCATGAACAAGATTGCCGTTTGCAGCTTTGTGTCAGTGATGTATTGATGGAAACTCAAGTCTCTCTGCTTGGAATATGAACTTGACCAAGAGGTAAAAGCATTGGTGAGTGAAGAGACTGGAAGTATATTTTTCTTCCAAAATGACATTTTTCTTCTTTATCTTTTCCTTTAAAATGATATGCATTGCTTTTGTTGTTAATCTGGAAGCAATGAATGTCCATTGAGAGCTTGAAAAACATTGACTAGAAAAAAGACAAAATACAAAAATTACACATAATACTACCACCTATAAATGGCCATCATGAACATTTTGGTGTCATCTTTCTATGTCAATGTGTATGTAAATATATTGGTAGATGGTTGGCTTGTTTGTTTTTTTTTAATTGGATTATGCTGAGCACATAACTCTTTGTTTTGAACATTTTTTATGTTATTAAGTACTCTCCTCATATTAAAGTGGGAAAAAGTATTAAATATTATTCAATATTAAACATTAATATTTTAATTAATATTTAATATAATTTATAATATTATAATTAATAATTTATATATAATATATATTATTCTATGTGTAAATGCAATTATATGTATAATTAAATATATAATATATTTATATATTATATATTAATATATAATATATCAATATAATAAATATAATTAATAATTTATTAATATAATACTTATTAATATTTTTATCATATTAATTTTATTAAATATTAAATATTAATATCGTTGCATATTATTAAATAAAAATATTAAAGTGGGAAAAAAATTAAAGTGGGAAAAAATGGAGAAATGAAACAAAGGGAGAACATCATCCAGAGAGAAATAAACTTGGTGGCAGCATGCCCCACCTCTCCGCACTTCTGCACCCTGAGCACCACACCCTTGACCACCAGGCTTACTTCTCTGTAACAACTCTGAGACATTTCAGCAGCCTCGGGCACAAAATGAGGTCAAATATCTCCTATATAGTCTAAGTCTCTCCCAAACCCTATCTCTCCAGTTGAAGAACAGTTTTCCTCTCCTTCTCAGGGGTCTTCTTTGCCATGATAACCCCAACAATACATGTTTAGGCAATGGCTCAACCGTGGCCACCACTGCCTCAAGTAGGGGAAAGCAGAAAGCTGGTGGGTTAGCCAGGGCATTGCTAGCTGCTTTGACAACGCCCCAGATTCCAGTGGCTTTATACAATATAAGTTTATTTCTCACTCACTTAACAGTTCAAATGTGTGTCCCTTGTTGGGGGTGAGGGGACAGTTGCCTCTCTGATTTAGGTCACACCAGATTGGCATCCAGCAGCAAAAGAGGAAAGAGGGTGGAGGCGCATGGGTGGGAGATTATTACGGTCTCCACCCACATCCCATTGTTGGTCACGTGCTCATACCTAACCGCCAGGGAGCCTGGGCAACGTGGTCTGACCATGTGCCCAGAAGGGAAAGGACATGAGTTTTGGTGAGTGCTACCAGTCTCTGCCGCATTCTACCTTTGGCACCAAATACTTGTTTGTGCTCTTCCTCCTACATCACAGAACATACCCACCCATATCCCCAGTAGGGTTAGCCGAAAGTGTCCCCATGCCGCCCCATGCAGCTCATACTCCGAAACTGTGCACTGGTTCACAGGTGGAGGCACCAGGATTGGATGGGGCGCTTTGTGGTCCAGTAATCTGTGAACGAAAACACAAGTTTTCTCCCCTCCCTACCTTCCATACACGCCCCCAACATACAATAGCGGAGCAGGACTATGCCAACCATAATGAAATCTCCCACCTGGAAATGGGAAGAATGACAGACAGATATCAGTCACTGATTCATGGCAATGATGAAATTCAGCGGGTGGGATTGTAAAAGCTCCTGCCCCGGCTGGAGGGGTTCTCTGATGAGACCCCGGCTCCTCTGCCTGGAGGAACTTCCTTGCCTATTGTTTTCCATCTGAAGTGGGCACGGGGGAGTGCATCTTCCACAGAGGTTCTATTGCCTCTTTACGTTGCTATAGCCTTTGCAGTTTTGGTGACCCAAAAGTAGTTTTAAAGTTCCAGGCTCTCTAGGTGAGGATCATGGTGTCTTTGGATATCTAATTTACTCAAAATACTTAGTAAACTTCTGGTCTATTTCTTTCTCAAGACTCTTCCTCGCCTTCATGTTTGCTTCCACCCTGACCCCTAACTCAGTGATTACCCTGATGATATGATACAATAATCTGGTTTTGCCACAGGATTGAGTCCCTTTATTCAACTGAAAAATCTTAACGGGCCTTTGTGGCTCTATATCTTTTTCCATCTTATTTCCTACTGTTGGAGTCCAGTGGCAGTCAGCTTTTCAATCGTATCTTCTTTTTGTTACCATCTTAGCTTTGCTAACTTTTGTCCTCAATGTCCAAACTCCATCACCTGCGGCATCTTGTTTATTCTTGTATTGGAAGGGAGACATTGGAATGGGGGCTTCTTTCTATAAGGATGTTTTCATTTTTTTGACCAAAATACTTTAAGTATATACTATGTGCCACAGACTTGACACAAAGATAAATATGACACATGCCTGATTTTGAGGGCTCACTATGGAAGCATAAAAATGCTCTACTAAAAGCATGTGCAAAGCTCAGTGGGAGAACAGGGAAGAAAAACAAGTGCCTGGAGAGTCAGGATAGGTTTTCTGGAGGAAACGACATTGGGGCTAAGCTTGTAGACTGAGTCAGGGTTTTCCAGGACTTGGGAGCAAAGAATTTTCCAGTCAGAATAAACAGTATGTACAAGGTACTAACAGCTAAGTACAGATAACTTTTTTTAAATACAGTTTTATTGAGATTTATTCACATACCCTACAATCATCCACAGTGTAAATCAGTTATTCATATACCATCTCATAGTTGTGCATTCATCACCAGAATAAATTTTGAACATTTTCCTTACTCAAAAAAAAAAAAAAAAGTAAAAAAGAACACCTAAAACATTCCATCCCCCCATCCCACCCTATGTTTCATTTAATTTTTGTCCCCATTTTTCTACTCACATGTCCATACACTGGATAAATGGAGTATGAGACACAAGGTTTTCACAATCACACAGTCACACCATGTAAGCTACATAGTTATACAATCGTCTTCAAGAATCAAGGCCACTGGGTTGCGGTTCAACAGCTTTAGGTATTTCCCTCTAGCCATTTCAACACACTAAAAACTAAAAAGGGATATCTATATAGTGCATAAGAATACCCTCCAGAGTGACCTCTTGACTCCATTTGAAATCTCTCAGCCACTGAAACCTTATTTTGTTTCATCTCTCTTCTCCTTTTTGGTCAAGAAGATTTTCTCAGTTCCATGATGCCGGGTCCAGGCTCATCCCTAGGAGTCATGTCCCATGGAGATTTACACCCCTGGGAGTCATGTCCCACATAGGGGGGAGGGCACTGAGTTGACCTGCTGATTTGACTTAGAGAGAGAGACCACATCTGAGCAACAAAAGAGGTTCTCTTGGGGAGACACTTAGGCACAACTATAAGTAGGCTCAGCCTCTCCCTTGCAGTAACAAGCCTCTTGAGGGCAAGCCCCCAGATCGAGAGGTTGACCTACTAAATTGTGAGTCCTCAATGTCTGTGAGAATATCAGTTATAAACCAGGTGGGGAAGTCCAACATTTTTGCATTTTTCCCCAGTTCCTCAGGGAGGCCCCACAAACACATTTTTATTCTCTGCCAAAATCACTTTGGGTTGTATCAGGATTTCATCCCAACCAAGTACAGATAACTTTAGTCACTGTCCCAGCAATTGCTCAAAGCTTGGGTGTTAAGTACCAAGTGCTCATAAACTATCGGCTGCTTTGGTTGCGTCTGGTGGGGGAAGCTTTCCTCAAGGGTGTGCCTGAAGTTTCCAGCAGGGGGCGCACACTCATGTCCCGTGACTGAAGAAGCAGCCTCCTGAGCCTCAGTGGTCAGCCTCCCACCTCAAGCAGGCAGCTTTACGGAGGAGGCATGTGCAGCAGTGACAGGGAAAGAGTGCTTTCTCGTACCCCCAGAACTAACCCTGGCCATAACGGGTGATAGAGGATGGAGCCAGCTCATCCTTCCATCCACCTTCTTTGGCTTTAGCTCTCTCCACTCACAGTGCACAGAGATTGAGGAGCCCTCTTTTCCAGAATAGTCTGCAAAATGCCTGTTGCTTGGTAAGGCATGTCTCATTTCAAGATGGTTGCAGCTCTCCCTAATGCAAGGCTTTTCCCCCCAGGTCTAGGTCTCCATCCTGATACTCCTGGCCCTGTGGGTGTGAACTCATTTGTAAATAGGATTTTTAAATGTGTTCTTAGTTTAAGGTGTATCTTGTAAATTTATGTAATATCTTGAAAATTATGGGTTAACCCATCCCAAACCCATTCCGTCTCCCTCCCTGTTAAAATTCTACCCTTGTTTCAAAGCCCAGCCCGAATAATAAAGCCTTCATCCGACAGCGCCAACTCCTAGAGCTGGAAATAATCTCCTTATTCTCTGAATTCCCACGGCTGCTCTGAATTCTCTGAATTCCCCACAGTTGAATTCTCTAAACCGGCTTATGGCAATCAGCACAAATTGGCTTCTAATAGAATTATCAGTATAATATCTTCTCCCCTACTAGATGTTTTCTTCCACCGTACTGGACGCAATTTCTTTGAGTACATAGCAAATAACCAATAAGTATCTGGAAGGAGATTATGGAGTTCAAAATGCTGAATAAACAGCTGTCAAATTTTGCTTGTCAATTAGAAAAGATGACCTGGGCAGTCCATTTTATATATCATCCTCTTTAGGACCAGGGCCCAGGGTTGACAAGGTTTTTCAGGGATTGCAAATATGTTTGAGACCTGAAGAAAGTTTATTTGCTTCAAGATGTGGTAGGAAAACTGCAAAAATAAACTTAATAAATGTTTACGTGTCTAAAGCCCATAATATCCCAGCTTCCTTAATTGCTAAATTTAGAATTCAGAATAATCTAATTATAACAAGTTGTATTTTAGATTTTCGTGCTCTGCAAGGATTCCCAAGCATGCACTGTGATTGTCCAGAGACCACTATAGCCAAAGTGAGCCTAATTGCACATAGGGCCAAGTGTCACTCACTTTAATATACGAGGTGGGGTCAGGCTTCCAAAAGACTACCTGTAAATGACCTTGAAACAGGCACTCTCAGCCTCTGCTGGTGGGAGCATAAATTGGTGCAAACTTCCTAGAACACAATTTGTAAATGGGCATAAAGACATTAAAATTAACATTTCCATTGAAATGTGTCCTCGGCCAGTAGCGATTCTCTTTCTTTTTTGCATACTGATCTGCATTTGTTCAAATTTCTTATACAATGCATACACATTTTATCATAAAAATGTATTATGAAAAAAATGATTTTAAAAGAAAACTGAGTAGAGGAAAAGGAAAGAGAGGGAAGAAGAGAAAGAAAGAAGGAAGAGAGGAGGCAAATTCCCTGTTTTGGTCTTGATGGGTCAGGCCTTCCTTTGCCTCTCACCTGGTGCATCCGGCTCCCCAAACCCCAGGCCAGCAGTTCCGTTCCCAGGCACAGCCCCAGCTCCTGGAGAACACTGGCTTGGCTCAGGTTCGGCTCTGGACACCCCAACTGCACACGTGTTTACATTTAATCTACTCCACAGCCCTAAGCTCTGAGCATTGTTTTTCTGATTTTCTAAATGTGGAAACACACTCTAAGCAGTTACATCACCTCCCAAAATCATACAGCTACGAAGTGGAGGAGCTGGAGTAGGAAAAACGCTCTCTGCTGTAACAATGGGTGCTTTTCCACTTACCTTGAGCTGCCCTCGGTGCAGGTTCTACAGCGGATGCTCAATCTTAATGTTTAAGTTCAATGTTCTCACCTTTTCATTTCAAATCCCTTCATCAGAGTAGCCTCTTTTTCCCCTTCTCCCAGTTTGACCAGATGTACATAGACCCAGGCCACCCTTTGGAATGGAGGGAGGCATTTGTTCTCTGAAAAACTATCTCATTGTAGAAGCCGAACACGGTGTGGAAAATCTGACATAAATATGTCACCATTGTGTCATATGATGGTTTAATATTTTTATTCTGATATCAATGTACCTAGACCTGTGATTTTGTATTAAACAATAAATATCCATAAGGCAGGGACTGATTCTATGTAATTCTCTTTGGACTCTATAGAGTGGTCATTTAAATGTTTAAAAATACTTTGCATAATGTAAATTTTGAAATGCAAATACATGAAAAGAAATTGTCTTCAGATGTTGGAATACAATTACCAATAAAATAAAATAATCATACATTGGGTTAGAATACGTAAAGAATCTCAAAAATATGCGCGTGGATAATCTACTTTTACCTGAAAAAGATTTTGCTCTGCAAGAAACAGAGTGATGAGAAGGCTCAGATTGGCTCTTGACCAGCTGTCTCTGCAAGCACAGCTATGGAAGAGATTTCCAAACTGTATACAGTGCTATTTTGACCAGCTTTGGAAAGCCACGAAATGTGTGCTGGTTCCAAATCAAGGAAATGTTAAAGGCTTAGTCATGGAAACAAAGAACTTTGAACTTGGGAATGAACCTTAAAATCATTGTGTTCAACTCCAGTTTACAACATGATATGAAGAAGCTCAATTCTAGCAGAACTGTGTCTATGTGTAGTAATTCAGCAGAATACTTTGCTTTTGAAAAATATTCACATTTTACATAAGAAGAATGTTCACTCAGTAGAGGGCAGGAAGATCTTTAGTCTGCATTGAAAAATCATAGAGAAATAAATTACACCTGTTTTCAAGATTGTAGTTTTCTACTACAGTTAAATCACTCTGTCCATTTAAGAAATTGGCCTTTTGACTTCAAAGCAAAAAGCGCTCTAGGTTGAAAGTATACAGTATACTCAACTACATTCTCCTGTAAACTCAAGGATAGTTTTTAACTCATTATATGATGTTTATGGCCCAAAATGAAGACAGTTGCACTTTATCTCAACAGACCTGACTCAACCTGAGTGATCCACATTACTTCCAATGACAAAGAAAAACTTAACTTTACAACTTCACTCTTTGTTTTTAAAATAAACAAACACAAAATATCATTAAGCTAAATACACTAAAAAGATAAGTTGGCTGTGCCGGTTTGGATGAATTATGTCCCCCAAAATGCCATGTTCTTTAATGCAATCTTGTGGGGGAAGAGGTATTAGTGTGGATTAAGTTGGAATCTTTGGATTAGGTTTTTTCCATGCAGATGTGACCCACCCAACTGTGGGTAATAAATACCTTTGATTAGATTATTTCCATGGAGGTGTAGCCCATCCATTCAGCATGGGTCTTGATTAGTTTACCAGAGCCCTATAAGAGCTCAGATAGAAGGAGCTTGCTGCTACAGCCAAGAGAGACATTTTGGAGACGGCCATTGAAAGCAGACTTTTGCTGATACTTTGCTCCAGAGAAGCTAAGAGAGGACAACATTTTGAAGAATGCACAGGAGCTGAGAGAGGAGCTGGAACACAACCTGGGATCAGCGGATCCCAGCCACGTGCCTTCCCAGCTAACAGAGGTTTTCCAGATGCCACTGGCCTTCCTTCGATGAAGGTAAACTCATGATGATGCCTTAATTGGACATTTTCATGGCCTTCAGACTGCAAATTTGTAACCAAATAACCCCCTTTATAAAAGCCAATCCATTTCTGGTATTTTGCATAGCAACAGCATTAGTAAACCTGAAACATCAACCAACAGACTGTTTGCAATGAAGGCAGATTAGGCAGGTAAATTTACAAGGTGTGAAAACCTTGGGCTTTCAACTTGGCAGGTGAAATCACTGCCTTTCCCCCTACGTGGGATCTGACACCCAGGGGAGTGAATCCCCCTGGCAACGTGGAATATGACTCCCAGGGAGGAATCTGGACCCGGCACTGTGGGATGGAGAACATCTTCTTGACCAAAAGGGGGATGTGAAATGAAATGAAATAAGCTTCAGTGGCTGAGAGATTCCAAAAGGAGCCGAGAGGTCACTCTGGTGGGCACTCTTACGCACACTTTAGACAACCCTTTTTAGGTTCTAATGAATTGGAATAGCTAGCAGTAAATACCTGAAAATATCAAGTTACAACCCAGAACCCTTGAATCTTGAAGACAATTATATAAAAATGTAGCTTATGAGGGGTGACAATGGGATTGGAAAAACCATATGGCTCACACTCCCCTTTGTGCAGTGTGTGGATGGATGAGTAGAAAAATGGGGGCAAAAAAAAAAAAAAAAAGGCACCCAGTGTTCTTTTTTAATTTAATTGTTCTTTTTCACTTTAATTTTTATTCTTATTATTTTTATGTGTGTGGTAATGAAAATGTTCAAAAATTAATTTTGGTGATGAATACACAACTATATAATGGTACTGTGAACAACTGAATGTATGCTTTGTATGACTGCATGGTATGTGAATATATCTCAATAAAATTGAATTAAAAAAAAGAAAACCTTGGGCTTTAATGGATAGCATAAACTTTTTGTTTTGGTTTAGAGTGATTCTTCTTTTTCAAAATTGTTTGACCTATTCTAATTCCTTTGCCTTTCTATATACATTTTAGAATAATATTGACTATATTACAAAAAAAAAATCTTTCTGGGATTTTAACAAGAATTACATTAAAATCGTATATTAATTTGGGAAGAATTGGCATCTTTGTTATGCTGTCTTCCAGTTCATGAACTTGGTATATTTCTCTCTGGCTTCTTTCAAGATTTTTTTTTTTTTTTTTTTTTCTTTTTTTGCCTTTATTTTTCAGAAGTTTGACTGTGCTATGTCTTGGCATGGATTTCTTCAGGAACTCTGAAGTTAACTCAGCCTCTTGGATCTGTAGGATTATTTTATGTCTCTTGCCACATGTCCCCAAGGCTCTGTTCATTGTTTTTAGTCTGTTTTTAGTCTATTGTTCATATTGGATAATTTGTAGTGTTTTTTTCTTCAAGCTCTCTGATTTTTTCCTCTTTCTTTTCTGCTGTGAAGCCCATTCAATAAGGTTTGTCCATTTAGTTCTTTATACCTTCTATTGTTTGCTGAGACTTTTAATTTTTTTGTTGAGACTTCCCATTTTTTCATCTGTTTTAAGTGTGCTTGTAATTGGTCATTGAAGCATTTTTATGGTGGCCGCTTTAAAATCCTTGTCAGCTAATTCTAACATCAGTGTCATTTCAGTGTTGGTGCTTGTTAATTGTCTTTTGTCATTTGAGTTGAGAGCTTCTCTGTTCTTGGTATGATGGGTGATGATTTTTTTTATCTAAACCTAGACATTTTGGGTAGCTATAAGACTCTGGATATTACTTAAATCTTGCATTTTAGCAGGCCTCCTCTGATGCTGCTCAGATGTGGGTGCTGCCTCTTTCCTGCAGGTGTTTGGAAGCCCTTCTGGTCTTCCTGGGCACATGGCAGGGGTGGTGGTAGGAAAGCCTCCTTCCTGCTCCCCATGTAGCTGGAACTGGCACTGCCAGGGATGGCCTTGTTACCACTGAGCAGAGATGAAAGTCTCGACTCTTACCCGGCTCCCTCTGACACCAACCAGTGAGGAGGAGGCATGGCATCTGGTTCCCGCAGGTAGAAGTGGAAGCTCTGACACTGTAGGGGTGAAGGGAGCAAGGGAGGGTGGTCCTCTTTACCTCCCAGAGGGATGAGAGTCTCCGCTCCCAGCTGTCTCCCCTGACACCACTCCAGCTGGGAGGAGGTGGTTGGGACATCATGTTACAGCCTGGCCAAGGGGGTGGAATAGGGCTGTAGATTTCTCTGTGGTGTTTGGCTGGACTAGGGTGGTTATAGCCTAAAAGTTTTCTGTCTTGCTAGGCTGTCCTTTCCTGGTACCCTTGGCTAAAGAGAGCAGAGTAGATTTTCTTTTTTTGGGGGGGAGCATTTTTTTCCTACACCCATTAGCATTTCTGGGTTGTGGGCTTCTCCAGTATACAGTCTGGGGTATATGTCAGAAAAGAATAACCAAGGGAGTATCACCTTTTTCATATATAATGTCAAGAGTATCTTTTAACTGTACTTAGTGGAAGAAATAGGGAAAAATACGTCTACTCCATCTTTTCAGAAATTACATCAGAAAATAAACATTTTTCTTCTTCTTTTTAAAAACGCAGTTTTATTGAGATTCATTCACACACCATACAAACCATCTGAAGTACACAGTCACTGTCTCACAGTATCACCACATAGTTGGCCTACAACCCCATGATCAATTTTAGAACATTTTCATTACTCCACAAAAGAAAGAGAAAGAAAAAAGAAAACCCAACTCCTCCCGTACCCCCCTCCCCCCCATTATTGACCCATAGTGTTGGTGTAGTACATTTGTTACTATTGATGAAAGACTATTAAAATATTACTGCTAACTATAGTCCATAGTTTGCAATAGGCACATTTTCTCCATATACCACTCTATTATTAACTCCTTGTAATAGTGTCATACATTTGCTCTAGTTCATGAAAGAACTTTTTAATATTTGTACAGTTAATCACAGACACTGCTCACCACAAGATTCACTGTTAATACATTCCCATGTTTTAACCTCCAGCTTTCCTTCTGGTGACATACGTGACTCTAAACTTCCTCTTTCCACCACATTCACACACCATTCAGCACTGTTGGTTACTATCACAATAACGTGCTACCATAACCTCTGTCCATTTCCAAATGTTTAAGTGCAACCTAGTTAAACACTCTGCACATATTAATCAACCACTCCCATTCCTTAGCCTCATTCTATATCATGATAACCTATATTCTATATTTTATGTCTATGAGTTTACGTATTATCATTAGTTCATATCAGTGAGATCGAACAATGTCCTTTTGCATCTGACTTATTTCACTTAACATAATGTCCTCAAAGTTCATCCATTGTGTCACATGCTTCAGGACTTCCTTTCTTGTTACTGCTGAATAATGTTCCATCCTATGTATATGCCACATTTTGTTTATCCATTCATCTGTTGATGGACACTTGGATTGTTTCCATCTTCTGGCAATTGTGAATAATGCTGCAACTAGCATTGGTGTGCAAATGTTTGTTGCACCCCTTATCTTCTGGGTATGGTCTGGGTAGTGAGCTCAGGATAAATTTTTTTTAATTCAGATTGTTCAGATACCATACAATTATACAAAGATCCAAAGTGTACAATCAATTATCCCCAGTACCATCATACAACTGTGCATCCATCATCACAATTAAATTTTTTTCATTTTTAAAACATTTTCATTACTCCGGAAAAGAAATAAAGACAAAAAAACAAAACTTAAATCCTCCCATACCCCTAACCACCCCCCTCCATTATTGACTCAAAGTATTGGTATAATACATTTGTTACTGTTGATGAAAGAATGTTAAACTACTACAAACTATAGAACACAGTTTTCAGTAGGTATATTTTTTCCCTATATGCCCCTCTATTATTAACTTATAGTTACAGTGTCATACATTTGCTCTGGTTCATGAAAGAGATTTCTAATATTTGTCCAGTTAATCATGGATATTGCCCACCACAAGATTCACTGTTTTTTACATTCCCATCTTTTAACCTCCAACTTTCCTTCTGGTGACATACGTGACTCTGAACTTACCCTTTCTACCACCTTCACACACCTTCCAACACTGTTAGTTATTCTTACAATATGCTACCATCACCTCTGTCCATTTCCAAACATTTAAGTTCAACCTAGTTGAACATTCTGCTTATAATAAGCAACTACTCCCCATTCTTTAGTCTTGTTCTATATCCTGGTAACTTACATTTCATGTCTATGAGTTTCCATATTTTAATTAGCTCATATCAGTGAGACCCTGCAATATTTGTCCTTATGTGTTCAACCTATTTCACTCAATACAGTGCCCTCAATATTTCTTCATTAACCCATTTTTTAAGACAGTTTTTTTCACACACCATACATTCCATCCTAAGTAAACAATCGATGGTTCCCTGTATAGTCACATATTTATGTATTCACCACTATTACCACTATCTATATAAGGACATATCTATGTCTTCCACAGAGAAGGAGAAAGAGTTGAAGAAGGTAGAGAGACAAAAGAAAAAGAAAAAAGAAAGAGAAAACAAACAAGCAAAAAAACATGACAGCTAGGAAGCAGCCAAAGGAAAGATAGCATTTAACTAAAGTAGGATAAAGAGTCAGACATCACCACCAATGCCAGGAGTCCCATACCTCTCCCTTATGTCCCCCTTTTATATGCATTTAGCCTTGGTATATTGCCCCTGCTGTATTAAAGGAAGAATAATACAATGTTTCTGTTAATTATAGTCTCCAGTTGGCACTGTTTGCTCTCTTCCTCCAATACCTCCCCATTTTTGACATCCAGCAAGGTTGACATTCATCTGTTCTCCCTCATGAAAAAACATATTTGTACATTTTATAACAATTGTTGAGCACTCTAGGTTTCACTGAGTTATACAGCCCCAGTCTCCATCTTTTCTCTTTCCCTCTGGTGTCCCACATGCTCCCAACCTTCGTCTTTCAACCTATTCATTGTTATCTTTGTTTAGTGTACTTACATTGCTCTGCTACCATCACCCAAATTGTGTTCCAAACTTCTCACTCCTGTCTTTTCCTATCTGCCTGTAGTGCTCCCTTTAGTATTTCCTGTAGAGTATGTATCTTGTTCACAAACTCTGTCATTGTCTGTTTGTCAGAGAATATTTTAAACTCTCCCTCATATTTGAAGGACAGTTTTGCCAGATATAGGATTTTTGGTTGGTGGTTTTTCTCTTTCAGCATCTTAAATATATCACACCACTTCCTTCTTGCCTCCATGGTTTCCACTGAGAAATCTGCACATAGTCTTATCAAGCTTCCTTTGTATGTGATGGATCGCTTTTCTCTTGCTGCTTTCAGGATTCTCTCTTTGTCTTTGATGTTTGATAATCTGATTATTAAGTGTCTTGGCATAGGCCTATTCAGATCTATTCTGTTTAGGGTATGCTGTACTTCTTGGGTTTGTAATTTTATGTCTTTCATAAGAGATGGGAAATTTTCATTGATTATTTCCTCTATTATTGCTTCTGCCCCTTTTTCCTTCTCTTCTCCTTCTGGGACCTCCATGACACATGCATTCATGTGTTTCATGCTGTCATTCAATTCCCTGGGATGTTGGTCATATTTTTCCATTCTTTTCCCTATCTGTTCTTTTGTGTGTAGGATTTCAGGTGTCTTGTTCTCCAGTTCCCAAGTGTTTTCTTCTGCCTCTTGAGATCTGCTGTTGTATGTTTCCATTGTGTCTTTCATCTCTTGTGTTGTGCCTTTAATTTCCATAGATTCTGCCAGTTGTTTTTTTGAACTTTCTATTTCTATCTTATGTATGCCCAGTGTTTTCATTAAAAGCTTCATCTCTTTTGCCATATCTTCCCTAAACTTTTTGAATTGATTTAGCATTAGTTGTTTCAATTCCTGTATCTCAGTTGAAGTGTAAGTTTGTTCCTTTGACTGGGCCATAACTTCATTTTTTCTTAGTGTAGGTTGTAGTTTTCTGTTGTCTAGGCATCTGGTTTCCTTGGTTACCCCAAATCAGTTTTCCCAGACCAGAACAGGCTGAGGTCCCAGAAGGGGGCAATATTCAGTATCAGGTTTCCCTGAGGGTGTGTCTTAGAAGATTGACATACCCTGTGAGGCCTCAAGCCACTGTGCTTTTCCTAACCTGCCCAGCAGGTGGCGCCTGTCAGCCTGTAGCTCCGACTGGTACCAGGAGGTATGGCCCACTTAGTTCAGTTTTGGCTGTTTTTCCACCAGGCTCAGGGGTCTGGTTCTGAATTGAAGGTTGGTAATAGAGCCAGGCACCACTTCCTTCCTCTTAGGGAAGATATACACCCTAGGGAGTTATCATCTGCATTAAAATAAGTTCTTTGTCTCTCTGACTCTGCTATCGCCACCCTTGTCTGGGTCAGAGTGCTGCAAACTGAGAATGGCTGAGGCTTTCTCCACAGAGCCACTCAGGTTGAGAGAGAGGAAAAGGGACAGAAAGCTCCCTTCAGAGCCAGTCCATGACTCCATTTCACCTGTTGGCCAGAGATAGCACCCGGTCCTCTGGGCTTTCCCTCCTGGGACAGAGAAGTCCCCTGACTCTTCGAGGTCAGTTGTCAGTAAAAGCCTCTGTCTGTTTCTTGGGGATTTTTAGCTTGCATTGAGCAGTCCACATTTGCCAATTAAAACCCCAGTTGGAGCTGGACTGAGGAATATTTACTTTTTCAGAGAGTTCTGCTCTCTATCAGAGCGAGGCTTTGCAGTTTGAGCTGCCATGGGGAGGGGGGCTCCCGGCTAGGGTCCACAGTTTCTACTGACAGATTCATGCTGTGATCTCAGGCATTCCTCCCAAATCCAGGTTGGTGTACGATGTGTGGACAGTCACAGTTGTCCCCCAGCAGTTATTCTAGATCATTTACTAGTTGTTCCTGGTTGTTTATTAGTTGCTCCAGGGGAACTAACTAACTTCCACTCTTCTCTATGCCATCATCTTCTTCCATCTCCAGGACGAACTTTTAAAGAAAATTTTAAAAGCAATTAGTTTTAGAGTTCTCTGGACTAATGAATACATTGCAAACACACTGTAATTACCTGTTTCTGTGAAAGGATGCTTCTTCTCAATCCTATGATCTGTTTAACAACACAACACAATAGAACACCAACTCTACCTTTGGGTTTCTCTCTGCTAATTAAAGAAACTCCCAAAAATACATTCCTTAAAATTGAAGAACTTCTTACTCTTTCCAATAATATAACTTCAACAATATAAATCCCAAGTTACAGCTAGAAAGTTTCTGTTTTATAACTGATAGATTTCAGAATAAATTTAGTGTACCATGTGTTTATCCAAATATTTCTAAAGTGTGGTGCTACTGAAACTCTATTATATTTACTTATTTATTCATTTCAAATACATAGTAACTGTATTCTTCCAACTATCATTTCAGGCAACAGTGAATGCCTACTTGTACTTTTTCTTCATCTGCTTTCAGGTTTTTTATATTATTATTATTTTTATGAGCTAATTCATGCTCATTATAAAATTTCAAGTAATACAAATTAATACAGAATAAAAGATGAAAGTCCTTCTTTACCTCCTTCCTAGTTCTGTAGGCAACCATGTTTAATACAATTGGCTTTTATTTTCCTAGGTCTTTTTCTTATATATTACAAACTATATATGTATTGTATGCATATGTAAATTCACGTCTAAAAGGTTTCTTTAAATTTAACTTTTTTCTTTATTAGAGAAGTTGTGGGTTTACAGAACAATCATGCATAAAATGTGGGATTCTCATATACTTCCCTATTGTTAACACTTTGCATTGGTGTGGTACATTTGTTACAATTGATGATAGCACATTTTTATAATTGTACTGTTAACTATAGTCCATGGTTTAACTTAGGGCTCACTGTGTAGTGTAATTCCATGGATTTTTTTTACAAAATTTTTATTCTGTTATCATATATACAATCTAACATGTCCCATTTTAATCACATTCAGATATATATTTCTGGGCTGTTAAATATGTTCAAATGTTGTGCTACCATCACCGTCATCCATGACCAGAACATTTCCATCATTCCAAATAGGAACCTTGTATATTTTAAGCCTTAACTTCCCATTTCCTATCCCCACCCCATCCTTTGGGGTGCCAGTTTGGATGTAATATGTCCCCCAAAATGTCATTATCTTTGATACAATTTTATGGGGCAGACATATTACTGTTGATTAGGATGGAATATTTGATTGTTTCCATGGAGATGTGATTCAATCAACTGGGCAAGACTTTGGACAATTTCCATGGAGGTGTTACCCTGCCCATTTAGGGTGTCTTATGTGGGCAGACGTATCAGTGTTGATTACATTGTAATTCTTTGAGTGTTTCCATGGAGATGTGCCCCTGCCAACTGTGGGTGATGACTCTGATTGGATAATCTCCACGGAGGTGTTACCCCACCCATTCAGGGTGGGTCCAAATTAAATCACTGGAGCCATATAAATGAGCTGACAGACAGAGGGAACTCAGAGAAGCTAAGAGTGACATTTTGGAGAGCAACTGAGAGTGACAGTTTGAAGAGTAGTTGCAGCTAAGAGAGGACAAAATGCCCCAATCTTGAAACACAACCTGGGAGCAAACAGACACCAGCCACGTTCCTTCCCACCTAACAGAGGTTTTCTGAACACCATTGGCCATCCTCCAGTGAAGGTACCCGATTGCTGATGTGTTACCTTGGACACTCGATGGCCTTAAGACTGTAACTCTGTAACCAAATAAACCCCCTTTATAAAAGCCAATCTATTTCTGGTATTTTGTATCCCAGCAGCATTAGCAAACCAGAACACCTGGTAACCTATTCTGATTCTATGAATTTGCTCATTCTAATTTCAAATCAGTGAGATCATACAATATTTGTCCTTTTCTGTCTGGTTTACCCATGTTGTACATGTATCAATCAGGACTTCATTCCTTTTTATGGCTGAATAACATTCCACTGTGTGTATATACACCACATTTTATTTATCCTTTCATCAGATGATGGACACTTGGGTTGCATCCATCTTTTGGCAATTGTGAATAATGCCGCTATGAACATTGCTATGCAAATAACTATTTAAGTTCCTGTTTTCAATTCTTTTGGGTATATAACTACTAGTGGGATTGCCAGGTCATGTGGCAGTTCTATACTTAGCTTTCTGAGGAACTGCTAAACTGTCTTCCACAGCGGCAGCACCATTTTACATTGCCACCAGCATTGAATGAGTGTTCTTATTTTTCCACATCCTCTCCAACACTTGTAATTTTCCATTTTTTTAACAGCAGCCATTCTGATGGGTATGAAATGATATCTCATGGTAGTTTTGCTTTGCATTTCCCTGGTTGCTAATGATGTTGAGCATATTTAATGTGCTTTCTGGACATTTGTATATCTTCTTTGGAGAGATGTCTGTTCAAGTCTTTTGCCCATTTTTTAAAAAATATTGATCTTATCATCCTTTATTGTTTTAGAGAACAGGCCTTCTCATTTTTTTAAATTCAGTTTTATTGAGATATATTCACATACCATACAATCATCCATGGTATACAATCAACTGCTCACAGCAACTGTGAATTCATCACCCCAATCTATTTTTGAACATTTTCCTTACACCAGAAAGAATAAGAGTAAAAAATAGAAGTAAAAAAGAACACCCAAATCACTCCCCCATCCCACCCTATTTTTCATTTAGTTTTTGTCCCCATTTTTCTATTCATCTATCCATACACTGGATAAAGGGAGTGTGATCCACAAGTTTTCACAATCACACTGTCACCCCTTGTAATCTACATTGTTATACAATCATCTTTAAGAGTCAAGGCTACTGGGTTGGAATTTGATAGTTTCAGGTGTTTACTTCTAGCTATTCCAATACATTAAAACCTAAAAAGGGATATCTTTATAGTGTATAAGAATGCCCACCAGAGTGACTTCTCAACTCCATTTGAAATCTCTCAGCCACTGAAATTTTATTTTGTTTCCTTTTGCATTCTCCTAGTTGTTTTGTACAGGTTGGCCTGTGCGGTCGCTGTTGTCTCTTCTGCGGGGGGTTGGCGGCCGGTTGCTAAATCCTATGCTCTCGGGATTGCTCGGAGGGTACCGGCGGCGGGGGCTCTTTCCCGGAGGCGAGGGCGAGGCGGGGGACTGGGCCCGGTCCCCGGCGGTGGCGTGCAAGGTGTGGAGGGCGGCGAGAAGGAACAGGCGGGACACGTTTCTTTTAGGGTGAGGAAGCCAAGAGAGTTTATTAGGGGAGAGTACAAGCTTATATCGGGCGGTTTAGAGGGCGGGGTAGCTGTAGGGGTTGAAGGCTTGGATTGGTTCTGAGAGGGCGCGGAGGTTGTTTGAAAAGGGGCGGGAGATGCTCCGGTAACGAAGAGGGTGGAGGGTGCGGGTAAGGCACGGGGGGGGGGGGGTTTTCTCCAGCAAGCCCTCCCCAACGGTTGTACTTTGGGGTGAGGAAATGGGGCCTGCATTCGGCTCCACTTTCTCAGGCCCGGGGGGCCGTGGAGGGCGCTACCACCCGTGCCCCACTACCTTTCCTAGGGGCTGATCAGTTCCCCTGGCCCAGGCCCGCCAAGTCGGAACTCGATAACAGTGTCCCGCATTTCCCCCTTCTTTTCTAATTAGAGGAAGAAGCTTACCGGAGAGATCCGCCAAGGGATGAGGGAAAGGGGAGGTGGGGGAAGGGATAGGGGTAGATGGTAGTCAGAGAGGCTGGAGCTCGATGTTGGTGTGGCGCCCGGGCGTTCGAGAGGGGCCTCGCTGCTTGCGGGATAGACGAGGGTGGCGACGCTGTGGAGGGTCAGCTTCTTCAGTGGAGGCAAGTTGTTGATACTGGACTTGCACAAATGATGAAAAAACAGCATTGGCTTGGTTCTTAGCAAGCTGGACAATTCTGCGGATAATGCAGGGCCCTAGGGTGAGAGCTAGAATAATCATTAGTAGGGGGCTGATGAGAGGGAGGAGGTATGGGAGGAGGGGGGTAAAGATGTGGGACCAATAGTTGGTGGCTTCACGGTTTCTTTTGCGCTGTTCTAGTCCCTCTCGGACCTTCTTTAGGCTGTTTTCGGCGAGACCTGTGGAATTGGCATATACACAGCACTCTTCTCCTAGGGCGGCGCAAAGGCCTCCTTCTTTGAGGAGGAGAAGGTCGAGACCTCGGCGGTTTTGGAGCACGACCTCAGAGAGGGAGTTGACAGAATTTTTAAGATGGGAAATAGCGTTTTGTAGGTGACGAATGTCCTCATCAACAGCCGCCCGGAGGTGAGTTAGGGCGGAGCCTTGACTGGCTAATGCAGCGATTCTGGTGCCAGCGCCTGCAAGACCTAGGAGGGAGGCAATTGTGAGGGCGGTGATGGGCTCTCGCTTTTGCAGTGGGGCAGGAGCTGCAGTTCTTTCCAGGTGGAGGAAGAAGTCTTCCTCGCTGTGGTATAGGACCCTAGGGATAAGGACAATTAGGAGGCAAGTTTCATGAGTTGTATTGAGGGTTTGCACGTTAAGGCAGGGGGTAAGTCCTGTAGAGGAGCAGAGCCATTGGGAGGAGTTGTGGGGAATAAGAAACTTGGCAGAGCTGCTGGGAGATGAGTAGTTGGCACAGGCTGTGAGGTTGGGAGAGTTATTTGAGCGAGGGCGGATGCACTTTCCTGTAAAGGAGACTGAATGAAAGGTTAGGGGGACGGTTGAGGTATTCCAATTGCATTCCGAGGGGTTGTCTTCTGCATTTTCTGAAAAGGAGAGGTTGGAGGCGACGGGCTCATACAGTGAGGAAGAGGTGGAGAGGCAAAGCCAACAAGAGGAGGTAAGATTGGGGTAGGAGACATTTAGTGAGGTGAAGGTCGCTTGGATAAGGCCGAGGAGAGGAGAGGAGTAACGAGAGGGGGGCAGAAAAGGATGGGGTGGTGGGGTTGGCGATGCGTTGTTTGCAGCTGAGGTGCGGCTGGTTGGAGCTGAGGTGTGGCTGGAGGGCTGTGGAAAAAGGGGGTTAATGACTTTATTGGGACCAATGGCAGAGGGGTTTTTTAGTACAGCCTCCTTTTTTATCAAAATAAGGGAACCTGGGTCGACTCCTTCCAAATAGATTCTGAAGCCCCAGGTTTGACCGAGTAGCCAAGAGGGATCAGTAGGGAGCTGTACGGTGAGATTTAGTTTTTGACAATTATATTTATCGTAATAAGGATTGATGGAATGGTCACGGGGCTTGCAACCAAAAGGGGCCCAATTTAAAGTTAGGTAATGATCAGGGGCGTAAGGCTTCCAAGTAGTGGCTAATGTTTCACACCCCCAGTATGCACAGTAGTATTGGTTGGGAGCATTGCAGTACTGTTTCCCGGGGTTTGAGGATGGGCACATGTAATATTGGGCTTGGTTAAGGCAAGGTGTGCCCTCCGGGAACAGGATTAGGTCGCAGGGGTAAATGACGAAGGAAGGGCGTCCTGCGGTAACGTGGGTTTGCACAATCTTGGAATCTTCCCATCGTGCCAAGGTCCATTTCCAAGGCTGGTGGGGGTTGGCCTGGGTAGAAGAGGCGAGGGTTAACATGGCTAAGAGGAAAGCAGCGAAAAGCACGAGAGAAAGGAGGACGCGCTTGCAGAGGGCCTGGCACGGGAGTGGGGGTAGGGGGAGCGTTGTCCCAAGGGTTGCCTTGAGGTGTAGAAGGCAGCCAGGGGTTGTTAGTCGGCAGGGTGGGAGGAGCAGCGGCAGTTGCCGGTAGTGGCTCCGAGGGGGAGCTCGCCGAAGGGGGAGGCGGAAGTGGGAGGCCCCAAGCGTCGCAAGATGGCGGCGCGGTGGGAGTGGCTAAGGCATAAGATGGCGGACTAGCCCCATCCTGTGAAAGGGCGGGGTAAAGCGCATGCGGTTTCCGGCCCGGCTTAGGGCTGACGTCATCACTAGAGCACTTCCTCCCCTCAGTGGAAGAAGAAGGAGGAAGTTCGCCATTTTGGAGAGGCTTAGTATTGCTTTGTTTTTGGGGGGCGACTTCGAGCGCGCTGTTAATTTGCTCGACTAAGGATTCTGTGTCCGAATCGTGGTCCACATTAGTATCGCTGTCTGAATCTGTTAACTGGGTTGATAGGGCCTCCTTGGATTTAATGGGGCCTCGATTAGGGGGGAGGGAGCCTTGAAGGCAGGAGCGGACGGTTATTAAGGTGGGGAGCAAGCCAGGAGGGAAGCGCTTGCTCTCATGTTCCATGGCGTTGGTGACCCGATCAATAAGGCAATTATAAGTGACAGGGTCCCAAAGATGGCAAGTGGTGAGCCATGGGTTAAAGGGCAGCAGGAGGTCCCAATATACCTGCAGCTGCCGGACAGACACCTTACAGCGATGTGTGTCTAGGAGACCCACTAGAGCGCGAACTTGAGGTGCTTGGCTTGCAGATAGACGATTACCCATAGCGGAGGGAGAAAAAAAAGGGGGGGTTGATTATTGAGTAAAGAAAATGAGGTAAACCGTGGCCGCGAGGCCAAAGGAGACGGCGAGAATAGAAAGCAGGACCCTCTGGTAGCGAGAGCAGTTTGGGGGGGGCGGTTGTAAAGAGGCACACGGCGCCAAACAAAGAAACAAAGACACAAAGGACCACAGCAAAGTAATGGAGGGGAAGAGGGAAAGCTACTGGAGGAAGAGTGTTAGGAGGAATGGGGGGACATAGGAAGAGAAGACGAGAGGTAGTCGGGGGCAAAAGCCGGGTTAATGCGGGAAAGGAAGAGCGGCCCGGGCGCGGAGCAGCGAGGTAGAGGCGGCTCCGGACGTGGAGCGGCGAGGGAGAGGCGGCTCCGCGGGGCGGCGAGGGAGAGGCGGCCCTTACCTTGCAGGCGAGGAGAAGGGGAGTTGGAGAGGCGTCCGGGCGAGTGGGTGGTTTTACTGGACCGCTGCGTGGAGAGGACCTGCCCCACGTTGGGCGCCAGTTGCGGTCGCTGTTGTCTCTTCTGGGGGGGGGTGGCGGCCGGTTGCTAAATCCTGTGCTCTCGGGATTGCTCGGAGGGTACCGGCGGCGGGGGCTCTTTCCCGGAGGCGAGGGCGAGGCGGGGGACTGGGCCCGGTCCCCGGCGGTGGCGTGCAAGGTGTGGAGGGCGGAGAGAAGGAACAGGCGGGACACGTTTCTTTTAGGGTGAGGAAGCCAAGAGAGTTTATTAGGGGAGAGTGCAAGCTTATATCGGGCGGTTTAGAGGGCGGGGTAGCTGTAGGGGTTGAAGGCTTGGATTGGTTCTGAGAGGGCACGGAGGTTGTTTGAAAAGGGGCGGGAGATGCTCCGGTAACGAAGAGGGTGGAGGGTGCGGGTAAGGCACGGGGGGGGGGGTTTTCTCCGGCAAGCCCTCCCCAATGGTTGTACTTTGGGGTGAGGAAATGGGGCCTGCATTCGGCTCCACTTTCTCAGGCCCGGGGGGCCGTGGAGGGCGCTACCACCCGTGCCCCACTACCTTTCCTAGGGGCTGATCAGTTCCCCTGGCCCAGGCCCGCCAAGTCGGAACTCGATAACAGTGTCCCACAGGCCTGAAAGCCCAATACATCCCAAAGTAATTTGGGCAGAGAATAAAAAGTATTTCCAAAGTCCCCTTGAGGGCCTAGGGAAAAATGTGGAAACATGAAACTTCCCCATTTGGGGAATTCCTGATATTCTCATAAGCATTGGGGACTACCAATTTAATAGACCGAGTCCGTGATCTTGGGGCTTGCCCTTATGAAGCTTGTTACTGCAAAGGAGAGGCTAAGCCTGTCTCTCTCCAAGCCCACTCAGCTGGTAAACTCATTGCCCGCTCCCCCCGCCTCACAACATGGGCATGACTCCCAGGGATGAGCCTGGACCTGGCATCACAGGAATGAGAAAACCTTCCTGACCAAAAGGAGGAAGAGAAATTAAATAAAATAAAGTTTCAGTGGCTGAGAGATCTCAAATGGAGTTGAGAGGTCACTCTGGAGGTTATTCTTATGCATTATATAGATATCCCTTTTCAGTTTTTGGTGTATTAGAATAGCTAGAAGGAAATACCTGAAACTGTTGAACTGCAATCCAGTAGCCTTGATTCTTGAAGATGATCACAACTATATAACTTATATGGTGTAACCATGTGATTGTGTAGACCTTGTGGCTCACACTCCCTTTATCCAGTATACGAACAAATGAGCAGAAAAAAGGGGAACAAAAAGTAAATGAATAATGGGGTAAAAGGAGTATGAGATGTTTTGGGCGTTCTTTTTTACTTTTATTTTTATTCTTATTCTTATTCTTTGGAGTAATGAAAATGTTCAAAAAATTGACTGTGGTGATGAATGCACAACTGTGTGATGATACTGTGAACTGATGGTACACTTTGGATGATTGCATGTTATGTGAATATATCTCAGTAAAATTGCAATTAAAAAAATAATCCCTCTGGCTGCTGCATGGAGAGCAGGTTTTAGACAAGAAAGAGTGGAAGGTGGCAGGGCAGCTGGGCAGCTACGCAGTGGTCAGGTAAGGCAGTGGCTCCAAGCAGGGCCAGAGAGCAGGAGGGGGTGTGAGGTGATCAGAGGCTGGGTCCATTGTGCAAGGAGAGACAGAAGGACCTGCTGACAGATTGGACACTGAGCGGGAGGGAAAGAGAAATGTGTCAGAGAGGACCCGTAAGATTTTGGCCTGATCAGCTGAGCAGCTGGCAGCACGAGTCAGCGCCAGGAGGAAGCCCGGGGGAGGAGCTGGCTACCAGGTGGCGGGTTGATTGCATTGGGTGTCTTCCAGCAGGGAGGGGACAGAAACTGGCTGTCTTTGGAACAGACACTCATTCTGGATTTGGCTTTGGTTTCCCTCGCCGTCATGCCACTGCCAGTGGACTTACTGGCTAGCTTAGACACTGTCGTGGACTCCCACACAATATTACATCTGCCCGAGAAATCCTTTAATGAAGGAAAGGTAAGCCAATGTGCCCATTCTCACGGGAGTCCCTGATCTTGCCACGTATCCTGTCACCCAGAAGCAGGTGGCTCAGAGAGCAGAGGCAGGATCTGATGGCAGCTCGGTGTGGGGCCAGCTGGAAGGGGCACCCACGGTGAGGCAGCATATGTTCCGGAGCAGCGCGGCTGTTCGTCCGAGTGTCTCCGGGCTGCCGTGACGAATGCCACACGCTGGGCGGCCTAAAACAGACAACACGTACCCTCTCATCGTTCTGGAGGCTAAAGGTCTGATTCTAGAAGGTGGTAACAGAGCCAGGTTCCCCCTGGAAGATCTAGGGGGGATGTCCTCTCTGCCTCTCCCTAGCTCTGCTGGAGGCCAGTGATCCCTGGCGTTCTGGAGCTTGCAGAGGTCTAGTTCCAGGCTCTGCCTCCTTCTGCACGTGGCTGCTCCTCTGCATGTCTCCAGGCCTGCACATCCTCTGATTATACAGGCACCAGGCATGTCAGATGAGGGCCTGCTCCCCTTCAGCATGACCTCCTGTTAACTTGATTACAGCTGCAAAGACCTAAGGTCACAGTCACAGGTATCGGGGGTTAGGATTTCAGCTTATCTTTTGGGGGGAGGCACAATTCAGCCCACAGCACCGTCTTTCCCATGGCCAGAGTCAAATGGGGAGAAAAGGGAGACATGCTTCGCAAAACTACACCTGTTGGGGACTGAATCCTGTTCCCTGCAAGGCGTGCTGGAATCCAAAACCCTGGTCCCGTGGGTGCAAACTCATTTGTAACTAGGATACTCAATAATCCCATTAAGATGAGGCCCAATTGCATCAGGCTGGGCCTTAATCCTTTATGGCTGGAGCCCTTAGAAGTGAAGGAAACTTGGGCACCAAACTAGAAGCACAGGCAGAGACGAGAGGAGACAGATGGCCTGTGATGGAGGCAGAGATGAGGGCAGCAAGCCACTACCAGAACCCTGCAGATCCCGAGAAGCCAGGGCCTGCCCAGACCTTTATTTCCAGTGTCCAGAACTGTGAGACGAGGAATTCCTATAGTTGAAGCTGACTGGTCGGTGGCAAATTGCTACAGCGGCCCTGACAGACTAAGGCAACTGTTCTAGTTTGCAAATGCTGCAGTATGCAAAACACCAGAGATGGATTGGCTTTTATACAAAGGGGGTTTATTTGGCTATACAGTTACAGTCTTAAGGCCATAAAGTGTCCAGGGTAACACATCAGTAATCGGGTACCTTCACTGGAGAATGGCAAATAGCGTCCGGAAAACCTCTGTTAGCTGGGAAGGCACATGGCTGGTGTCTGCTCCAAAGTTCTGGTTTCAAAATGGCTTCTCCCAGGACATTCCTCTCTAGCAAGCTTGCTCCTCTTCAAATAACATCACTCACAGCTGCACTCCGTTCAGTCTCTTTGAGTCAGCATGTTTTATATGGCTCCACTGATCAAGGCCCACCCTGAATGGGTGGGGTCACACCTCCATGGGAGTATCCCACCAAAGTCACCACCCACAGCTGGGTGGGGCACATTCCAAGCAAATCTAACCAGCACCAAAAGGTCTGTCCCACAAGACCACAAAGATAATGGCATTTGGGGGACACAATACATTCAAACCGGCACAGCAACACTACTGACCTACTAAAAAAGTGGCTTCTTTTACCCCAAATCCTGTGTTGGAGATTTTGATCCCCAAGGAGAAATGCTTTCACCTGGGGCAGAGCCTTCCCAAAACGACTGCCCAGGGAATCCTACTAGCCCAGCCAGTGGGCGTGGGGCCAGATTTGACTTTAATCAGGAGACTATAGACATGTGATGTCCTTGCACCTGAACATCAAGGAGCTCTCCTTTCCCATTACACATGACCCAGGGTCCCCGGGCTCAGCATCTCCCACCCCATCAGGACCTCCCGGCACCTGTGCGGTCCATTCCGCAGCTGCTTCCTTCCCCGCTGTTGGACACCCGCTGCCCAGGAGGTGGCCCCGAGCAGGCTGTCTGCACCAGCTCACCAGTGGCTCAGCCACAACCCTTTGACACCACATCCCCTAGGGTGCCAGAGGGGTGACAGGCGCGGGGGCCTTCCTCCCACTCACCTGGGCCCCCTGTAGCGCCGTGTGCTCCTGAGCCTCCCAGTCTCTCACAGAAACAGACACTTCTGTTTCTCCTGTTTCTCACCTGCAGTCAACCATCAAAACAAAAACGAGAACCCGTTTTCACAGGGCCTGGCACTGTCTGCATTCACACAGAGCCGAGACCCCTACTGCAAGGACAGGGCACATCTCCAAACCCGGACCTTTTCCATCTGCCTTCAGGTCAATATGAGTCCTGAGTATCTTGAAGAATAACAGGTGCCACCTTCGTATTGTGCCCCCCAAAAAGATACGTTGAAACCCTAACCTCAGCCTCTCGGATGTGACTGTGTGTGGATGTGGGGTCACTGCAGACGTGATCCTGAAGGTGAGGTTGTACTGGAGTGGGACTGGTCCTTAATTCAATCAAGGTGGCGTCCTTGTGAGCAGAGAAGAGACACGGAGATGGAGGCAAACGAGGAGAGGATGCGGCCCCGAGCCAAGGGATCCGAGGATGTCAGCCAGCTCCCAAAGCTGGAGGCGGTCACAGATTTTTCTCCCTTGCAGGTTTCAGAGGGTGCACGGCCACGCCGACACTTCGCTTTCGGACATCCACCCTCCGAGCCGTGACGCATAGATTTCTGTTGTTTTAAGCCACCCAGCCTGTGGTGCATTGTTACCGCAGCCCTAGGAATCTAGGAGAATCATGAAAGGGCTTATTCTGGTTGAATTTCTTAAAACAAACAGTGGGTACAAATTACTCAGTTCTTAAACTCAGACTACACGAAACGTCACTTCATTTAAGTTTTTATAGCAATGATTTTTGCCTCAGACCTCATCACTCACCACCACCTCTTCTTCTGCAGGTGGCAAAAATGAAATCTTAGCCAATTCAGATTCACTTGGGCCAATTTCTTGATTTCTTTATCAGTTCATTTCCCATCCCCCTCCTTTTTCCTGGATCTGCGGCTGAATGCTGGGAACCGGGAACGGTGGGGTGGGACTCACAACACCCCGGGGGAGGGTTGGCTGATCCCACGTCCTCTGGCCCCTACCACCCCACCCCACCCTGACTGTTCTGTCCCCATGGGGTCACTGGTGGTGGCTCTGTCTCCGTGTCCTCCCCTGGCCCTTTGGCTCTCTGTGCTGTGCCCACACTCCTCTCCACTGGGTGGGAAATACTCAGCTGCTGCCTGCAAGGCCGGCTCTGGCCCCGTGTCCCTCTCCCAGATGGCCTCACCTCCCAAGTTTGCTGGGAATGAGTTTGGAGTGAGTTACAAGTGGCTGTCTCTGCTGAGGGGGCCCATGACGCAGCCCAGTTCCTCTCCCTGCATGTCCAGTGCAGCTTCTTCCCCATCCTGTTCCCTTGCGAGCCTGGGTGGCCTGGCCCACAGGGAGAGGGGTCAGGCCAAGCCTTGGCCCCTGCTCTTTGCAGGGTCCCTTCCAGTTGCACAAGTCCCCCACCCCAGCCTTAGCTTTCCCATTACAGCGCACTGCCAAATGACCCATTTGCTACCAACAAAAGCAGAGGAAGCGTAAAAAGCATTTCCTTCTCCAGAAACTCTTAGTGGCCATCTGTATTAGTTAGGGTTCTCTAGGGAAGCAGAATCCATGGGAGATATCTATGAATATAAGATTTATACAAGTGTCTCATGCAGCTGTGGGGATGCACAAGTCCAAATTCCATAGGGCAGGCAGCAGACTGGCAACTCCAATGAAGATGTTCGATGAACATCTCATGCAGCAAACTGGCAACTCTGATGATCGTGTTCGATGAACTCCTCAGGAAATGAACTGGCAACTTTGACAAATTCCTCAGGAAACCAACTGGCAACTTTGACGAACTCCTCAGGAAACGCTTCACTGGGCAGCCGAAGAAGTGAAGGTCCTCTATCTGTCTCGCTTAAAAGTCTTCAACTGATTGATTGGATTAAATCCAGCCAACTGCATTCTCTCACTGTGGAAGACACGCCCTTCATTGATGTCATCAGTCACAGCTGCAGCCGATTGACTGATGATTTAATACACCAGCCTGTTGGTTTATTAACCAGCCACAAATGTCCTCGCAGCAATTGTTAGGCCAGTGCTTGCTTCATCAGACATTTGGGTACCATTGCCTGGCCAAGTTGACACATGAACCTGACCATCACACCATCTCAAAGGTTTTCCCTTTGGGATGGGGAGGGCTTTTTTCTCTCTGGCCATGGAAACTGGTACTCTCCAAAGCACAGCATCTCTGCAGCACCTAAAGGAATTCAGGCAGCTGAGAGGATGCCTGGCGGGCTGGGTCCTGGCTACCTGCACCTCATGGTCAGGGCAGGGGCTGACAGTGCAAGCTGTAAAGCTTGTCCCTCTCCAAGATCAGTTCACTGAGGAGCTCACACAAGAGCTTCTCAATTCTTCTCCATGGCCTCTGAGTTTCTCCCATTTGCTGGCTCTCCTGCATGTACCCAGAAACTATAGTACCTTCTTCAAATGCAATCTCATCACAGTCCACTAAGATGTCTAAACCAGGAAGGATTTCTGAGAAGTGAGCCTCCTCTCTGCACAAGTATTCTCAGGCCCTTGAGTAACCTGCCCCAGGTTCTGTGCTAGGGCTGGTCATTGGTTTGTATGGTCAGACCTTGGGCAACCACCTAAGCTTTCCAGGACTCAGTTTTCTTCTGTTAAATGGGACAAACAATAGTATCTACAATTAACAACATCTGTAAAGCCTTTAGAACAGAGCTTGGTACATAGTAAGCAATCAATAAATATTCACCATCATCATCATCATCATCATTATCATTCTTGTCACAACTACAAATCCCACATGAGTCACCTTGTGGAGCAGGGGCAAGTCTGACTCCACAGCTCAGGTATGCAAAAAGTGGAGCTTGCTTGATTTTTCCATAACACTGCTTAGTTTTAATTTTGCACACCCATTGCCCTGGGAGGCAGATACTTTATTCCAGTTAATTCAGGGTGAGCTCACTCAAGTCTGAGCCTCTCCCTTTCTCCATGGTTGCATCTAACTCCTGGGTCTTTGACACTAATCATCAGGACAGATATCTGGCCCTCTATTGGGTCCTAGATCAGCAACTCCCCTGGGTCCCTGCACATGGAAACAACACCCCAGAGAACTCAGCTTAGAATGAGACCCAGCTCCCACTTCCTAAGGAGTGGGCAGCAAAGAACACCTACATAAGAAGTAAATTTTCTTTGTAAGGCTAGGGGGCCTTACAAGAGGGAGAGGGACATGGCAGAATTTTTTTTTTTTTTAAATACTAACCAATGTGGATTCCATTGCTGATCATTTATTTTTACTCCATGGTCCTTTTACCAGTCAAAGTAGACTGTGAGACATCCACTGTGTGTCCCAGGGAAGGGTTATTACCTCAGAAAAGCAGAGGAAATGCTTTTTGGAAGATCCAATATCTGGGCTTCTGAGTGTCAAAAGACTGGCGTTGAAAGAGTCACAGCATTAATTTTAGGCCAAAAACACTAGATTAGAAAGAATTTGAGATGATGTGAAAAGCCAGGTTTTTCGGCCTGAAATGAGATACAGATTCTGTAGGCTGGTGTTCTGGTTTGCTAATGCTGCCAGAATGCAAAACACCAGAAATGGATTGGCTTTTATAAAAGGGGGTTTATTTGGTTACACTGTTACAGTCTTAAGGCCATAAAGTGTCCAAGGTAACACATCAGCAATTGGGTACCTTCACTGGAGGATGGCCAATGGTGTCTGGAAAACCTCTGTTAGCTGGGAAGGCATGTGGCTGGCGTCTGCTCCAGAGTTCTGGTTTCAAAATGGCTTTCTCCCAGGACATTCCTCTCTGGGCTGCAGTTCCTCAATAATGTTACTCTCAGTTGCTCTTGGAGCGTTTTTCATCTCTTAGCTTCTTCGGAGCAAAAGTCTGCTCTCTACAGCCGTCTTCAAACTGTCTCTCATCTGCAGCTCCTCTCTCTCAGCTCCTGTGCATTCTTCAAAGTGTCCCTCCTGGCTGTAGCTCCTCTTCAGAATGTCACTCTCAGCTGCGCTAAGTTCCCTCTGTCCGTCAGCTCATTTATATGGCTCCACTGATCAACTTAGACCCCCCCCCGAATGGGCGGAGCCACACCTCCATGGAAATTATCCAATCAGAGTCATCACCCACAGCTGGGTGGGACGCGTGCCAAAGAAACACTCAAAGAATTACAATCTAATCAACACTGATAGGTCCACCCACACAAGGTTACATCAAAGATAATGGCATTTGGGGGACATAATACATTCAAACCAGCACAGCTGGACTAGAGGAAAGACTAGAATTAGAAAGTAGACAGGTAAGTTAGAGTCTCTGTGGTGAAGGGACCATATAGTTTAATGTTCATACTGGGACACTTCTGAAAGTGGAAGGAGGGGAGCTACTGATTATGCTGGGACCATGGGCAGAAACCCAGACTGTGCCAGGCAACCTGGACGTAGGTTCACCCCTTTGTGGGCCCTTTCCACACTCCCCCAAGTAGTGTCCTTTGGCTGACGTGACAAGTTCCATGACAGAAATTTGTTGTCTCACAGTTCTGGAGACTGGAAGTCCAAAATCAGGCAATGGACAGGGCCTTGCTGCCTCTGAAACCTGTAGGGGAGAACCTTCCTGGCCTCTTCCAGCTTCTGGTAGTGGTCAGCTGTCCTTGGCATTCCTTTGCCATCTTTGGCCACCCTTGGCATTCCTTGGCATTCCTTCATGCTTCTTGGCCCTCCTTGGCATTTTTCTTGGTGTTCCTTGACCATCCTTGGCACTTCTTGGTGTTCCTTGGTGTTCCTTGGCATTCCTTGGCCATCTTTGACCATCCTTGGCATTCCCTGGTGTTCTTTGGTGCTTCTTGGCCATCCTTGGCCATCCTTGACATTCCTTGGCTTGCAGTCCTCACTCTAAGCTCTGACTCCATCTTCACATGGCCTCTCCCCTATGCCTGTGTCTCTGTGTCCAAATTGGATATTGGATGAGGGCTCACCCTAACACTTCATCGTAACTAATCACATCTTCAAAGGCCCTATTTACAAATAAGGTCTCATTCACAAGACCAGCATTCAGGAAGTGAACATGTCTCTTTTGGGGTCACAGTTCAACCCAGGACATCCACTCTTGGGGCCAAGTCGAGGCGTGGGTCTAGGAAAACACAGATACGCTTGGGGAATCTGAGAACGGCACTGCTGTTCTCCTTCCTTGCAGGAAGTCCTGAGGTCCCCCAACCAGTGTGGCCCAGCAGTACAGTCACCTGGGCAATCTCCACACACCAGCCAGGCAAGGAGGTGCCACGAAACGTCAATGCTGCCCCCAAGCAGCTGGTGGCAGCGGACGAAGAGGTAGGCCTGGGGTGGCCGGGGGTGCAAGGGCTGTGGGCCTGTTGTGAAAAAGGCCAGGTGGGAGGGAAGTGCCTCTGTGGGGGACTGGGAGAGTAGACGGCGGTGAGAGAAAAGCCAGCCCCCCACCCACCGCTCACCTGCTCCCCACCAGCACCCCCACAGCACAAAGAACCAACCAGGGGCACGGAGGGGGCCCCACGCTAACACATGGAAGGGGCTGAGTTACTGTAATTTGGCTGAGACTCCATTTCAGGCTCCAGGCAGATAGGAAACTTGAAATAGAAATGAAATGGTGACAACTGTGCTGCTACATCCTGCACGTTGGAGCTGGTGGCCTGAGAGTCACCCACTTTCCACAGACACAGAGGGCCTCAGAGAGCCTCAAGCTCCAGATGCAGAGCTCTCCTTGCAACTTTTTCTTTTATTAGAGAAGTTGTAAGTTTATAGGAAAATCATATACAAAATACAGAGTTCCGTATACCACCCTTTTATTCACATCTTAGAGGGGTACGTTTATAATTTGTACTATTAACTATAGTCCATGGTTTAAATTAGGGTTCACGGTTTGTGTTGTACAGTCCTATGTTTGTTTGTTTTAGTTTTTATTCTAGTAACATATATACAACCTAAAATTCCCCCTTTTAACTATGTTCAAGTGCTGATAATTACGTTCACAACGTTGTGCTACCATCGCCAGTGCTCATGACCAAAGCTTTATGATCTTCTGGCAACTTTTAACTACCAGTCCCCCTTTTAAAATCCTGCCTCCATGTCCAGCCTGCAGAGCTTCCTAGTACATACACAGACTGGGATACTACATATCCCAGAAAAAGTTCTGGACTTTGGGGGAGGCTTTTTTTTTTTTTTCAGTTGTATTGTTACTATCTATCTATCTATCTATCTAAAATATAAAATTTGCCATTTTAGCCATTTTTAAGTGTACAGTTCAGTGGCATTACTTACATTCACAATGTTGTGCTACCGTCACCACCATCAATTACGAAAACTTTTCATCACCCCAAACAGAAACTCCGTACCCATAAGCTGTAACTCCCCATTTTGCACCACCTGCTTCCCCCACCCCCCACCCAGCCCTGGCCCCTGGTAACCTCTAATCTACTTTCTGCCTCTGTAAATTTGCTTTTTCTAGATATTTCATAGAAGAGGAATCATACAATATTTGTCCGTTTGTGTCTGGCTTATTTCACTCAGCATGTTTTCAAGGTCCGTCCCTGTTGTTGCCTGTATCAGAATGTCATTCCTTTTTATGGCTGAATAACATTCCACTGCGTGTGTAGACTACATGCTGTTTATCTGTTCATCTGCTGATGGATGCTTGGTTGGCTATTGTGAATAGTGCTGCTATGAACATGGGTGTACAAGTGTGTGTTTGAGTCTGGGGTGGGGGGCATTTTGATGATATCTATGAAAACAATTAAACAAAAATGCACTTACCCTTCAGCCCAGCATTTTCTTTCTCAGGCTCTGCCTTACAGAAGTAATTGCCCATGTCCATTAAAGGGATGTACAAGGATTTTCAGGATTAAGTTGTTTATAATAGTGAAATACTGGAAAGACCCTAAATGTCAGTCAATAGGGAAGTGGTTAAATAAACAGTCCTATCTCTGTACTACAGAATGCTAAGCAACAAATTTTAAAAATGTGTTAGGTCTATATTGTTCTGAAGTGGAGAAATCCTCAAGACAGAAATTAAAAAAAAAAAAAGTGTGTAACAATACATACAATATGATATCACATATAAATGCACATGCACATAGAGACACACACACAAAAACATATATACATAAACACCTGTATTTGTCTATGTTCCAGTTTGCTAATGCTGTTGTTATGCAAAATACCAGAAATGGATTGGCTTTTATAAAGGGGGTTTATTTCGTTACAAATTGACAGTCTAAAGGCCATGAAAATGTCCAGATTAAAGCACCAATAAGAGTATACCTTCACCGAAGGAAGTCCAATGGCATCTGGAAAACCTCTGTTAGCTGGGAAGGCACGTGGCTGGCATCTGCTGATCCAGGATTGAGTTCCAGTACCTCTCTCAGCTCCTGTGCATTCTTCAAACTGTTTCTCTTGGTGAGTTTTGTCCTCTCTTACCTTCACTGGGCTAGCATCTCTGAAGTGTCAGCAAAAGTCTGCTTTCAACGGCTGTCTCCAAAATGACTCTCTTAGCTGCTTCACAGAATGTCACTCTCAGCTGCTCTGAGGTCCTTCTGTTTGTGAGCTCTGTTATAGGACTCCAGTGATTAAATCAAGACCCCCTGAATGGGCAGTGTCCATATCTCCATGGAAACAATCCAATCAAACGTTTCACTCACAGTTGATTGAGTCACATCTCCATGGAAATACTCAATCAAAGGATTCCAATCCAATCAACAATAATACGTCTCCCCCCACAAGACTGCATTAAAGAACATGGCATTTTGGGGAAATAATATATACAAACCGGCACAGTCTATATAGGCACATATGTAAATAAATGTAAAGAAATAAACACCTGGACAGATATTCACCAATTTGAAACAATAGTCCCCTCTAGGCAGAGACTGCAATTAGGAGACTGAAGATTAAAGGTGGAGTTTTTCATTTTAAGGGTAATGACCCTCTTGCAGCGCAGGCTGCCATCAGGAAACAGATGGTTCAAATTAGGATAATTTGAGGAAAGAGTAGTAAAGTGTTTTTTGAAGACATGGTTGGGTTCAGGAGAACCACTTAGGAGAGGGATGTGCCCCAAGACGAGGGACAGTAGAGCGATTACTACCCCTGAACTCAAAGGGATGAGGGAGAGGGCGGTTACTGGGTCCTAGGAGAATTACGGAGCAATGTTTCCTTGATGACCACTGTGACCCAGGAACTGAGAAATAAATTCCCTGGCCTCATTCTCCTCCTAACCTCCAATCACCCTCTAGAGCCTCCCACTGGCCAAATCCAATGGAAAGCCAGAGAATACGGAACCTCGCCTATGTAGTCCACAGAGGTGAGCCTCCTGGCGCAGAGAGTAAAGAGAAAGTGGTGGAGGGTGGATCTAGAGGGGCAAAAGGAAGGTAACTGGCACACAGCTGCCCTCTCCTGAAAACAACTGGAAGAAATGAAAAGGAAAGAAGTGTCTAGACCAACATGGACCACATGATCATCTCTGAGTGTTGGGGTAAGGAATGTGTTAAGTTTCTTCTTTTTGCTTATTTATATTTTCTAATTTTTCTGTAATAAATAGATATTACTTTAAGTTTTAAATGTTCCTGGTCTTTTGTAAGTAGTCAGGCAATGACTGGAAATATGATACAAGTACTGAAGTAGAGGTAATTTTGATAAATTAAAGAATACAGAAAAGGGGACAAAGTTAGTGAATTGAATTTGAGGTATCTTAAAATTTGAGTTTCCTGATGGATATTTAAAAAGAAATATTTGGTGGAAAAAGAGATGTGTATAATAAATGGCACTGGCATAATTGTCCATCCATCTGGAAAAGCAGATAATTGGATGCTGAACTTTACACTATGCATAAAAATAAAGTTTCTCATGTATTAATAGTCAAATACATAAAATTTAAATACTGAAAGAAAATTTAGGAGAATATTCATATAACTTCAGAGTGAAAGATGCAAAAAAAGAAAAGATCCACATATTTGACTACATAAAAATTAGACATTTATGTAAAGGGGGGAAAACAATGAACAAAACTGTAACACAAATAATAGACTGAGATAGATGCCTCACAGAGGGAGACTGGAAACCAGGAGTTTGCTTCTTCTTCATAGATTTTTGTATTGTTGTGTTGTGACATTGTGTATGTATTTCTTCTGTAGCTAAAAAATAATAATCCACTAAATGAAAAAGTCATAGTTTGTTTTCTGGAAAAAAAGAGGAAGTGGTTAATTCCATTAAATGCCAGCGCTATGTAGAGGTCAAGTACAGAAGAACGGATTGGATCATAATCTAGGAGGGTCTTATAGTCTTCAATGAGGGCATTTCAGGGGAGCACAGAGGCCCCCAAGTTTGGTTTGGGGGAGGTGAGGAAATGTATAACAAATGAACATGACCCTGTCAAAGAGTGTGGCTATGCAAAAGGAATAAAAAAGATGAGATGGTAGCTTGAGGGCGACAGGGGGTTATGGATGGATTCTGATAAATAATTGTCCACTGAATGAATGAGGGGAAAAAAGAAGAGGGGGTTGAGGGAGTGGAGCACCTACTGAGACAGAGAAGAAGGGGTAGAGGGATTCAATTTGATTCAATTCAACAAATATGTGCATCTCCTCTATATCCTAGGCAGCAGGCAAACCGCAGCGCACGAGCAGACCCCACCCTGCCCCTACACAGCCTGGGCTAGAGGAATACAGGCGAGGAAAGGACAGTTGTGGTTGAAGGCTGATATCATGGAATTTAAGATTAGGAGGTGGGGCTGCTCCAGATAAGGGCTCTGTCCAACTATCTCTTGTTTAATGTTCAGAATTGCCAAGTCAAATGGGGAAATGAAGAAAGTTCCAGGTTGAAGTGACAGCATGAACCCTGGCAGGGAGAAGACACAGTGCACCTGGGGGCAGGAGGTGAAGGAGGGAAAAGCAGTGCAGCTGGGACATGTTCTTGGTCTCGCTGGCATTCTGGTGGCTGTGGACCTATTGTAAATAAGATCTCTTCAAGATGTTACTTAAGTTAAGGTGTGGCCCAACTGACTCAGGTTGGGCTTTAATCCTGATTACTGGAGTCCTTTATAAGCAAAGTGCAAGTCAGATGGAATGAGAAGCCAAAGCGAGCAGCCAGAAGATCTAAGACAACAGAACCTGGAGGAGAAAGGAGAAGATGCCACCATGTGCACTGCCACGTGGCGGAAAAGTCAAGGAACCCCAAAGATTGCCGGCCAGCCAGAAGACACCAGTCCCAGGAGGAAGCAAGCCTTTTAGCCTCTGCAACCGTGAGCCAATGAATTCCTTTTGTTAAGCCAACCATTGTTTGGTATTCATTTTAGCAGCCAAGAAACTGAAGTGGACACCATGACTTAAACTGGCATAAACCATAAATAACAGAAAGACCAGAGAAAGGCAGGCTTGACAATGTTGTCAACGTCCCAGGCTCTTTCTCTCTCTCTTCTCTGATGTCTTTGAGGGTCTCACTGACAAGCTCATTCTCCTCAGGGTCATGATCTGGCCCCCAGTGGCAGACAAGGCTCCTGGGCTCTTCATCATGCTACCCTGCCATGGAGTCTGAGCATGTTATCTCTGTTTGACTGCACCAACTTTTGTCATATGCCCTCCCTGGCCAATAACAGTTCCCAGGGCAATCTATTCACTAATGAACTTGGATGGACAGCATCCAGAGCATAGGGATGAGCTCAATTGCTTCCCAAGGGCATGGCCATGTGAGGAAGGGGGGACACCTAAACTCAGTGGGGGTTTCTGTCAGGAAAGATGGAAGGAGAATGCGGGTTAGATCAGCAATCAACAGTGTTCACTTCACTGCAGCCCTCCAGCTATCCAACATGCCTATACCTTTTCCGATATAGCAATTTTAAAAATTATCATGGCTTGTATTAGGGAACAGTTTCTTAGACATTGCACCCCCAAAAGCATGAACAAAAAAAAACAAAAAAAATAGATAAATGGGATTTCATCAAAGGACCTTTGCAAGAAAGTGAAAAGACAACCTATAGAATGGGAGAAAATATTTGGAAACCATATATCTGATAAGGGTTTAACATCCAGAATATATAAAGAACAGCTACAGCTCAACAACAAAAAGACAAAGAACCCAATGAAGAAATGGGCAAAGAACTTGAATAGACCTTTCTCCAAAGAAGATATACAAATGGGCAATAAGCACATGAAAATATGCTCAATATTATTAGCCATTAGGGAAATGCAAATCAAAACCATGAGATACCATTTCACATCCAGGTAGAATGGCTATTATTAAATAACAAGTGTTGGCAAGGATGTGGAGAAACAGGAACCCTTGTACATTGTTGGTGGGAATGCAAAATGGTACGGCCACCTGTGGAAAACAGTTTGGTGGTTCCTCAGAAAGTTAAGTATAGAATTACCCATATGATCTGGCAATCCCACTTATAGGTATCTACCCAAGAGAATTGAAAGCAGGAACTTGAACAGATATTTGCACACCAATGTTCATAGAGGAATTATTCACAATTTCCAAAAGGTGGAATCAAACCAAAAAAACCATCAGTGGAAGAATGGATTAACAAAATGTGGTATATCCATACAATGGAATATTTTTCAGCCATGAAAAAGAATGGAGTGGAGTTCTGATGCATGCGACAACATGAATGAACCTTGAGTGGTATAAGCCAGACCCAAAAGGACAAATGTTTTAAGATCTCACTTATATGAAATAATTATATACGCAAACTCATGGAGTCAGATATTAGAATACAAGTTACCAGGGGCAGGGGTGGGGGTGGGGAATGGCAAATTAATGCTCAATTGGTGGAGTTTCTGTTTGGGGTGTCAGAAAAGTTTTGGTAATGGACGGTGGTAATGGTAGCACAACATTGTGAATGTAATTAACAGCACTGAGCTGTATACTTGAAAGTGGCTCAAATGATTAATTCTAGGTTGTATGTATAGAATAGAACTGTACAACACAAAGAGTAAGCCACAATGTAGACTATGGGCCATTGTTAATAGTATAATTATAATAATATTGTTTCATCAATCGTAACAAAGCTACCACACTAATACAAAATGTTAACAATAGGGAAAACTGTGGGTGGGTGGGGTACGTGGGAACTCTGTACTTGCTGCATGATTTTTCTGGAAACCCACAACTGCTCTAATATGCATTTTTTTTTAAAAATCACAGCTTCCTAAGAACATTTCCTTAGCCCCGTTCCACAGGGAGACAATGAAGGCTCTTCCAACCACTGCATGCATGGGGGGCCTGGATCTGTGGGACATGTGCAGTGTTCTTCTGTTATTTTGATCATCATATATTTCTTTTGAATCCACTTGAGAAAATTTTATGAAACTTTCAGCTAAAATGTGCTCTTTCTTTGTCTTATGTGTTTTGAGGCCCTTTCTTCCCCTTCCTTTGTATTTGAGGGGAGTCAGGAGAAGAATTATTGCACAGCCCTGAACTGGGCTGCTTCTTGCCATTTTGAAATAATGGCATTTGTATGCAGGCCGTTTATTTACCTCAAAGTGATATCCACGTGGCCTCTTTCACCCATCTCCCTGTGTACCTGAGCATGATTCGAGTTTTCCCCGTGGCACACGGTGGCATGCTTTAGGTTTGTCGGTACCAGTGTCCTCTGGGAAGGGTAGGAGGGAGACGTTCTACAAGCCGTCAGGCAGGGAGTCTTTTACATTCCTTTGATTTCTGATTTGGCCAACCCGTGCCTAGAGGCCAGGTCCAATAAACAGAGAGTCAGTCCCGTCCCGAGGATGGGCGGTGGACCTGGAGATCTGGCTTTGTCTCTGTCTTCAGCTGCCCTGGATCGGAAACGGGATTATAGCCAAGCTCGGCATTGCGCTGGTCTCCTCCATGGTGGCCAGGAGGAGACCCCCCCATAGCTCACAACGTCCGCAGCTGACCCTCCCTGAGAGAAAACTGCGGCTAGAAGCTTTCTTCTGGACTCTCCCACTGCTGTGGCCTTGGACTGATGTTTGGTTTCACAGTGGGAAAAAGAGCCCCAAGTGGAACATTCCAGATCTTTTCTCCTGCCAACTCAGGTGCCTATTTCTTGTCCCTGAGGGGCCTCTTTCAACTACTGCATACATTGTAAGTCCTGGATCTCTAGGAGATGGGCAGGTTTCTCCATTCTCTCATTTTGATCATATGTCTGTTTTGTGTGTGTGTGTGTGTGTGTGTGTGTGTGTGTGTGTGTGTGTGTTTGTGTTTAGGAGTAGAAGCAATTTTCCCTTTTTTTTGAAGAGGTTTTAGTTGGATTTTTTCAAAAATTCTGCCTTTTACTTCATACTACATCATGCAGCTCACTCCAAAAAGGGAGTTATGAGTTGATTCCAGGAATTTTATTTCAATTTAGGCCTAATTATTTTGAATTTAAATGATATTTCCTGGAGTCTGTGGTATGAGGTTGGGAAATTTTGCTAGATTCTGTGTTGGATGATGTTTTCTTTGGTATAGCTTGTGTTTTGGTTTGCTAAAGCTGCCAAAATGCAGTATACCAGAAATGGGCTGGCTTTTAATAGTGGGGATTTACTAGCTTACAAGTTACAATTCTAATGCCATGAAAAACGTCCAGTGTAAGGCATCAACAAGAGGATCCCTCTCCGAGGAAAGGCTCCTGGCACCCAGGGTTCCTCTCTCCTGGGCTAGGTTTCAGTGGCTCTCTCTCTGTCAGCTCCTGTGGGTCTTTCTTGCTTTTCTGGGCATTTGTCTCTCTTGTGCCCTATCTCTGTGTGTTTCTGCTTTTTATTCTCCCATCAAGGGCTCCAGAAAGGATTAAGACCCACCTTGAATTGGGTGGGTCGCATCCCAGTTGAAACAACCTAACCAAAGGTCCCACCCACAATAGGTCTGCACCCACAACACTGGATTAAAAGAACGTGGCATTTTCTGGGGTACATAACAGTTCCAAACCAGCACATCTCACTTTGCTTTTTACCCATGTCAAAAGGGATTTGGTACAGCTACAAAGACCCTGCTCTCTTTCCTGGAAGTCCCAATACGATTCTTGATGATGAAGCAAAATTTACTTACCCACTTTCAAACTGGCATAAATTGGTGATTTCCAATTTTTATTCATTACAAAAATGCTGCAAAAATCTTATACATAAATTTGTGTATATAGCTCTGATTATTTCTTTCATAAATTATTGCATTTTTCAATGATAAGGAGTGCAACTGTATTTTCCCCCTTCTCAGCACTGTCTTAGTTTCTCAGTTAAGTTGTTATAAATTAAACCATCATAACAGTCCTTTGCTATATTGGGGAACACTGCTGGCACCTCCTCTTTCCACCAGGCCATATGCTGACCCAGATAGACGAATCCCTGCATCCATCACCATGGCTGGTCTCCAGGGAGGGTTGGCATCGTCATCTCCACTCTGTCCGTGCACCCTCGGCCTGGTCCTTGCATCCCCCACAGCTTCTCTCCTGGTACCTTCTACTTACTTGCTTTCATTTTTGGCTCGTTTTCTCCACACCCCTCTGACGTTTTGAGATCCATTTCCTAGCTTGTGAAAATCTGTGCACTAGTAGTAACAGCCATCTGCTTCTAAGCACCCTACTCTGCAAAATGAAATATGACACACACATGCAGAGCAAGAGAGAAAGAGAAACCCTGATGTATCACTGTCAGAGGCAGAGATGAACAATTTTATGTTTCTGAAACTCCAATGCTGAAGACCACCCACATGGAACACTAAGAGGTACTTATTAAAATCTGGATTCCTGGCCTCCCCCTCAGACCAACTGCATTAAGCTCTCTGGGGACAGAGACCCAGAACCTGCATTTTACTGAGTTCCCTAATGACTGTGGTAGCCATAAAAATGTGGAACTTCCATATCATGTGAGGGTTATTAGATCAAAGCTCAATTCTGTGTAAACTGACAGTGCAACTCCCTCCCTATCAAGTCTTTTCAATAAAAACTCCATTAAGCATCTTCTAAATGGATGGTGATGCTGACACAGTCTACACACAGAACAAACCCTTTTCTAAATAACATGGAGTGATGGAGATGACTAGGATCGCCATACCTGGCCCTCCTCTCCTTCCTAGCTCCCTGCTGTTGGGCTAGGGCCATGTGACTAGTTATGGCCAATGGGCTGTGAGTTCTCCATACTCTACACCTGCTGTGGTGACACTGGAAGCCATGTGCTAAGATGGCAGTGTCACAAGACAGTGGAGCCAGTGTCAGCATGAGTCCCTGATGGCTCCATGGGGCAAAATCCCCGTCAATCTTCAATGGACATGAGGCATGAGCAAGAAACAACTCAGTGGGATTTCAAGATTGTTTGTCACTGCAGCATAACCTGGTCCTATTCTGACTAATACCACTTAAAACTCTACTTCTTGTTCATGCTTGAGGGTACCTGACTGCCTTATGCTCACTTAAAGCTAAGTTACAATATGAAGACTCCAGTTCCACAAGTCTGAGCTTTATCAGAATACTGGCCTCATAAAGTCAACTCCTACCTTTATATCTAATTTTACCACATTTGAATTTGTGCAAATTAGAGATAAAACTTTTTGTGGGCGAGAGAAGAGTACTAGGAAATCTCATAATTTCATGACTGGGAAAAAGTAAATGAGGTAAAAATGAGTCAGACAGTTTGTGGCTGACCAGAAGAAAGAACCCAAATTTGCTCTGCTACCCGGTTCAACAACAATTCACTTTTTCTTCATTCATATCCCTACTCAACCATGACAAGAATCCTCAAATTTCTCTTACAATCAAAATGCATATGTACCTTAAACAATATACATTTTGCACAAGTTGACATTAGTTATTTGTACCTCTTGATATTAGCTATTTAGTTATTAGAGGCTGGCATTTCTTCCTTTGCAGTCAACAAAAGGGTTAGACAAAGCACAAAGTGGAAAAAAATTAAAAAGACGTAGAAAGAACTGCTTTGCTCTACCCAATTCCTTTTTCTTCCTTTTTTTCTCGTTTATTTCTATCTGTTTTCCCTACCTCTTTGCTGTTAATCTCTGGTTTCTACTTTCCATTTGCCTTTTCCTTACATGTGTAATTATTTAGAGTGTAAATTATTTAAATATTTTTGGTGTCAGAGACATCTCACAGAATCCGATGCAATCTATGAACTCTCGCCTTAGAAAATTGTACATATTTAGAACCTCAAATTAAGTAATCTCTATGTGAATCAGATACTCTGTCTTCAACAAAAAGTCTCTAGTTCCCTTCTCCTAATGTATTTCTCTGAAATCCAATTGCCCCATAAGAATCTGACTCTGACATTTCCTTAGATCTTTTCACTTTCACGTTCTCAGGAACCAGTTCTGGATGTTTACTCAGGAACTGTTTTCAGAAGTCAGGCTGGGGTGGTGGAAAGAGCACACAGCTTTGGAGTAATCTAGTTTGATACTTATTATAGCTATGTGCCCTTGGAAACCTGACACAGAATACCTTGAGAATCCCTTGCCTCTTCCATTATCCCTATTTTACAGAGAAGGTAAGATAACTCAGACTAATGTTAGAATGGCTGTATCCAGCACTGTCTTTAGAATGAATGAGCTCTTATTGCCAGTTGTCACCAGTATGGAACTCCCCTGAGATGACGACAACAAAAGTAATATTTTCTCTCATAAGCACGACAGAAAGGCAATTCACACACATTTTGGATTAGTTAAGCAATTGAGCTGATGCCTCCAACTGATTATTTCTTGTCAATATTTTTCTTTGGGAGATCTCTTTGCATGGATTACTGATTCTTCTTGTTTCTTTTTGTTTCCTCTTCAGATATGCAGTGCTTGGCCTTCATATAAAGTTCTTTTTTTTAAACTATGAGAAAACCTTCTGATTTCAGTAATCTATCCTTTATCTCATCAAAGGCCCATCAGCTCCTCTGAATTTATTACCCATCCAACAAGTTAGGAAAGTATCTGAACTCACATTCAGCTCCTTATTACACATGCTTGCTCATTATTTTTGATTATATACATATAAAAGCCCTATTCGATTCATCAGACTAAAATGACCGGCAGTAATATATTATTATTCAGCACTCAAAATCAAATACTTAAAATAAGATATGAAGTAAAAAGACTCTTCTGTAAGTATAAACAAGTCACAGAACTGGCAAGATGTTCTAATATTCCTCTTTACAAAGCTCAAGTCCGAAAGAAAACTTTAAAAGGAAATACAGAAGCATTCTCTCTTCCTACCACAAAATAAGGTGGTTTATCGTGGTTTTGAAGTGGTTCTGCCTTATTCTTCTACTTATTTTGGTGAGTTTAATACAACTGTATCCAGCACTCTGTTGGCAACAGGTTTGGGACTCTTGCCACGGAAAGAATTCAGAGCTGAGACGGGCCAGTAGGAATAAGTAGTAAAGTTTATTAAAGAAAAAGAGAAAGAAGACACATTAAAGAGATAACGCAGGTGTGTTCAAGGGAGAAGTACGCACCGAGTGGCGGTGGGTAAGCATGTTATATAAGAACATTTCACAGTGATTTCCTTATTTTGACCTTTGCACACCAGGTGGCTTCTTTGTTCTAGGAGGAGCTGGCTAACAGAACTTGTGACCTGCCATCACTTATCTAAAATTTGTCTTTGGGCAGATGTTTAACAACCTTTATGACCCCATGCTTTCTGTCATTAACTAAGAATTTGCTTTGGGCCCATGGTTTTGTAAGCTTTTATGGTTTGGGGAGGTTTGGGAGCTTTAGGGGAAATTTTTGTCCCAGGAGGTTTGCAGCTGAAGTTTGCAGCTCTGCATTAACTCTTTCAAAGCCGAATAGAAGACCAGGGACCACAGCCTTGATGCCCTAGTCTATCCTGCCTCACAAACCATTCCTGAATGTCAGAGGTGTAATCTACATTTGATATCCCTCCTCCAACAGCATTAGAATAATTTGTCTGGGTGGGTGGGTTACTGCTGAGCACTGAGGGCATTAAGAGGTGTTGAACTCAGGGCCATCTGGGGAGGGAAGAAGGAAAAAGAGGGGAAGGGGAGATTACAGTTTGAAAAAGTCACCCCTTCCTCACCTTGGGCTACATTTTTGAGTTATCACATAAGGACAGTTAAGTAGGATGTAAGCTGAAGAAAGGGGAAGAATTTGTATGGTTGAAACCTGAGGCAGGTATAAGCCTGGAGGAGGTATAATTGGGGGCATGGTGTCAGGTCTTACTTAGTGTCAGCTGGGGGACGGCTCTTCCCTGCCCTGAGGCCATCTGAGAACCATGCAGAGAGTCAGAGCAATGGAGGGAGGGGTGGGGGAAGTCTAAATGGACTTCTTGACTCACCTTTCTCTGCTGTGATCAGAGCTTGCCGGGCTGATCAGGGGCTTCTGCCTACACCATAGGGATGACCTCACCATGGGCTGATGTCAGTTCTCCAGTTTCAGACTGGCAATGTGGTGTGTTCTTCTCACCAAAGGGCATTCTGATCATAGTGGACACTGGAACACACTTCCCAGGACCCCCTTCAGGAATAGGTCTTAGTCCCGCAGCTGTGGAGGGGCAGCCAGCAGATGACGCTCAGCTCTTGGCTTCCTTGGGAACTGTCCCACTGAATAGAAGGGCCTCCCCCAAAGTCATTCACCTTCCAGGGTGGCCACATGCAGGGCCTGATTGTCTAGCCTCTCATTCAAAAAGGACAGCTCTGCAGGGCTGCCCCAGGTTCAGAGCCTCCAGGGAAGGGAGGGAGGTAGAAAAGGTGGGGGGAGAGGAGAACAGAGGGAAAGAGCCATTTTGAAAATAAATTATTGGGGGAAAGTATGCAATAGGAAAAAGTCCCTTATATGTAGAAATATAAGTTTTAGTGAAATTGTCTATAATCCATGTGCAACTCTTTTGCTAAAGTTCTGTTGTCTCCTGGAGGAGATGCAACTGCAGGCATGTCAAATAACAAATAGAAAAATAAAAAACAAAAGAGAAGGTGCTGATTTAATTTTTTTTTCTTTTTAAAGTTTATTCTCCTGCTGATTTGTTTCCTCAGAAAGCAACTGTTTAAAATTGAGAAATAGCTACAACTCTTCTGTAACACACTCTGGGGAAAGAAAAAAGAAGAGGAAGGAAGGAAGGTACAATATTACTAGCAAAAAAACCTGTGCAGTGTTAGCTTAAATTAGAAACAGTTTGGTTTCTCATCATAAGAGAGGAAAATGCAGGAAGACATGGATGAACAAATCAGAGAGAAAAAAATAAAATTCTCATTGTACACACAAAAAAGTTAAGTTAGGTAGGCAGACTTATTAAGGACATGTACGTTAGCCTATCTAAGCACGTTACTTGGGGAAGAAGTGGAACATGCTGTCTTTGACCTGACACTCTAATTATGATCTTGCACAGACTTTTAAGGCCCTTAGTAGAACAATCAGCAGCTGCTTCCTTCTGGGCCTATGTGGAACTTGTTCTATCCTGTGAATGAGCCCAGGGTGCCAGTACATAGAGGTGACAGGGGAGTCCATTAAGAAGCCTCTGGAATATGCTTTCTATATACCCACTAACCACTCAACAAAGATGCAGACTGCAAATATTTTGTTACAAATTTTGTACCTTATTCAGCTACAACTTCAAACACAGTCCTTTACATACTTATATTTGATTTAAAACAGTTAAATGTAGAACCTTCTTTCTAAAAGAATCAACTCACTGAATAAGGATGAAATATTTTATATGTATGCTAATCTCTTTATCAGTATTCTTATTCTCGGCTTTCAAGTCCCACATGTATAAATAGGTAAATGCCAAGCACGATGTGTCACCATAACATTAAGTACCATCCTTGTCATCTGGCTCCGTCTTTACATCATGTCCACTCACTGAAGTTGTTGGTGACGAGTATTCTGGGCAAGGAGTTTGTGTATTTTTCTGTCTTTATTTATATCAATTATGTCTATAGAGGGTGGTTTTAAAGATAGGTCCACAAATTCCTCGATATTCCTCCCCTCAAGAGGTGTAGCTTAATTCCCCTCTCCTGGAGTGTGGGCTGGATCTAGGGACCAGTTTCTAGCCAATGGAAAGTGGCAGGAATGGTTATAAAAAACTGCAGCTTCTGTCTTGGCCCTCTCCCTCCCCCTCTCCCTTTCCCCCTTCCTCCCCTCCCCCTTCCCCTCCCCTTCTCCCTCTCAGTATCCCTCCCCTTCTCTCCCCCTGCCCCCCTCCCCTTCTTTCTGCCACCCACCCCCACCTTGAACCACTCCCCCTTGGGTAGGAGGCCCTGGGGAGAGGGGAGCCAGCTGCCATCTGACTGGGACACGTGGACCTGGGGACAGCCCATGGAGAGGGCCACACAGCAAAGAGCCCAGGCCTGCAGCCAGCAGCCCCATGAGCTTGGAAGCAGACCTGCCCGCTGTCAGCCTGGAGCCAGAGCCGGCCAGGCCAACACCTTGACCACAGGCTCCAGAGAGCCCTGGGCCCAGAGGTGTCAGCTGGGTTCCTGACCCGCAGCAACTGTGAGCTCACAAAGCTTTGTTATTTTAAGTCTCTAAGTTTGGCATAGTTGGTTATGCAGCAACAAATAACTAATAAGGGGGCAGGAATTTAAGTAGCCATTTATCCAGCGGTCTTTCCACAGCTATTTACCAAGAGGCTGCGCAGGCGCTATTCTAGGCCTGGACAGACGGCAGGGAACTTGTCTTGCTCAGCACTTGAGTCAGGTTCCAGCTTCAGACCCAGGGGTGACCCTCGCATGTTTAAGCAGGGAATTGGGTGGACAAAACCCTTAAAGGACTGGTGGCGCAGCCTCTAGCCGAGCTTTCAGAGCCCATCCCAGGAACACCACCGGCTGAGCCCCACCAGGGAGCCGCCTCCTTGACCACCACCGCAAATCCAGAGATTCCCGGCGTGGCCACTTGACCTGGGGCTCCGAGATGGCCTTGCTTTAGCCGGGACCCCCCAGCAGCAACACAGCTGCCTTCACCCTGTGAGCTAAGGCTGACGCAGAGACTTCGGATGCCCCTGGCTTGGAAAATGCAAATGGCTCTGGGAAGAGGCAGCAGACACAGCATGTGTCCCCTCTGCACAGTGCGTGGCCTGGCTGCTTGTGGAAGCTGGGATGGAATCAGGAAATGTGCTCTTCAACTTGCTGTTCTCTAATACAGAGTGAGGCTCACTCAAAGCGGTCGGACAGGATAGTGAGCCAAGCCACAGTATCCGTACAGGGCTCATGAATGTCCACTGACGAGGACGCTGCTGCAGAAGAGTGGCTGGGAGAGCCCCTGCCTTGAAGAGTGTCATCTGGAGAGAACTCAAGAATGGGAGCTGTTCCGGTTTGCTAATAATGCCGATATGCAAAATACCAGAAATGGATTGGCTTTTATAAAGGGAGCTTATTTGGTTACAAATTTACGTCCTAAGGGTGGGAAAACGTCCAAACTAAGGCATCAACAGAGGATATCATCACTGAAGAATGGCCTATGGCATCCAGAACACCTGTCAGCTGGGAAGGCACCTGGTTGGTGTCTGCTGGTCCCGGGTTGTGTTTCAGCTCCTCTCTCTGCTCTTTTGCATCCTTAGCTTAGCATCTCCAAATGTCCTTCTGTCTGCAACTCCAAGCATCTCTGAGCATCTCTCAGCTCCCAAGCATCATCTCTCCAAAAGTCCCTCTCAGCTGCCCTGAGTTCCTTCTGTCTGTGAGCTCCTTTATAGGACTCCAGTGATCTAATTTAGACCCACCCTGAATGGGGTGGGGGGGCCCACATCTCCATGGACATAATTTAATCAAAGGTATGACGCACCATTGCATGAGTCACATCTCCATGGAAAAACTCCTTCAAAATGTTCCACCCAACAAGACTGGATTAAAAGATCATGGCTTTGTGGGGGAGATAATATATCCAAACCAGCACAGGAGCCAAGACACATCCAGTATGTATTACATGGCTGGGACTACATTATGGATTTTAAAAAAAATTTTTTTTATCTGTTCCTAAAAGTTGATATACATTGCAGAATTAGAATGAGTACAAAGAACAGTATTTATGTTTATTTATGTGAAACATTACTGTTCTAGAACATATCAGTAAAACATCATCATGAATAAGTCATATTAATTATCGAGGGATGGACTATCTCCCAAGATGATATAAATGAAATCATTTCACAAACACTGTAAAATAACTAAGGAGGCAGCTGACTTTTAGTGACCCCCACCTCCACAATTCCTGGGCTTCCCCTTCCTTCACCTTTGCCCTTATTTAGAGGATAATTTTCCCTTACAATGGAATTTCATGCATCACATTCAGTAGCAGCAGAGCCATCAGTGACCTCAGTATTCCTCAGCTGTCCCATTCCTCTGCTAGACTATGGATTTTGCATTGTTATTTTATTTAGTACTCATAACAACCCTGCAAGACAGGTGGTACTGTCCTCATTTTTGGGAGAGGAAACTGTGGCTCAGCTAGATTAAGTAACTTGTGCAGGGCCCCACAGATAGAAAGAGGTGAAGAGATTTGAACCAGGCATTTCCTCCCAAACCCGGAAAAGGAGACGCTGTCCTCACAGTGGCACACAACCTCGAGAGAGGAGGAAAGGCTGTCTGCAGGCATTATTGGGGTCTTGCAGGCATTGTTTGTAAAAACTGTAAAAATAAAAGTGTGGACTCTGGAGCCAAGATTTCTGAGTTTGAATCCCTTCAGCAAGTTACCTAGCCTCTCTATGTCTGTCTGGAAACAATAACAGTACCTACTTCATAGGGTGATTATGAGGAGTGAATGAGTTAATATCTGTAACGCCCAGTGCCCGGCTCATGGTAAATGCTTTCTAAGTGTGTGACAGCTGAAGAAGATACTGCTGAGTTGAATTCCACTAGTCAGGAAAACAGGAGCGCCTCAGGAATCCAGGCCCATGGATGACTGGGAGTGAGGGGTTTAGAGGGCCGCAGGAGGAGCGTCAAAGCCAAGGGCTGAAGTCCCGGCAGCTGCCGCCCCTTGCCCCCTGCTCCCGGGGAATGGTGGCTCATCCCTGGCTCCCGCCTTCCACGTCTCCCAGTCCCCTCCCTGCGTGCAGGAGGCTCAGCTTTCAGCAGGCCAAGGTGGATCAGGAGTAGGAGAAGGGTTGATGTAACTTCCGATCACCTTCCTGTGTGCTTGTCCTTCATTTGTTCTTCAAACACTGAAACAACCCTACGAGGTCGTCTGTCTGCACCTGTATTACAAATTCCTTAGGGAGGGAGACTGTATTTTATACTTCCTTTACCCTCCCCATTGCACCTTAATAGTAGTTTGCACATGTAGCACGCTATGGCTTCTGAACAAATTTTTATTTATTGAAAAAAATTTTTTAAGACTTTATAATGAAGAGAACTTCAGTACAATTCAAGTAACAAAAAGGGTCCACTTGCTGAAATTCTTTGAGATGAGACTTGCATTTTAAAATATTTGCTTTAACTTTTTCTTTTTTCCCAGTAATAGTAATAGTACTTCTAATTTATTATTTGAACTCAGTTATTAAACAAAACACCCATGACATGTCACCAAGGCACAGATCCAAAAAAATTTGAATGCCAAAATAACTATGTTTATAAATTATAAACAGCTGGGGAAAAAAATAGTAATCCACGTAATCCATGAATCATTACCAATAATAATAGATAATAATCAATCGTCAATATACTAACTGGGGAGAAGGGAGGACCCCTGCTGAAGGCTGGCTGGTAAATGTGGAGGGAGTGCTAGAGCTGGAAAATCGTAGGAAAGCCTGGCTCTGGCAAGAATCCACAATGCATGCTCAGTCCGGGGGAGTAGATTTTGATGAGAAGCACCTCCCCAGAGAATGCTTACTTACTGCAAAGCAAACAGCCTCCACCCAGCAGAGAGAAGGGACCACACCCCGACTGGAGCACTCTAAACGAGCATTAGCCATCTAAGATGTGCCCCAGATGTGGTACCTGTGGGGAGTTCTGGCTAAGAATGCCTAATGGCATCTGCTCATGTGGAAACATTTGCCAAACCCAAAAGCTACAAAAAAAAGGTTTCAGGGGGTGTGGTGGGGGGACTATATTTTTCAAAACTGTCAAGGAAAACTGTGGAAATGTGCCACATTGAAAGAGGCTAGAGAGCCACGATGACCGAATGCCCAGTGGAGTTCATAGACAATGCTGGGGCATGGGCAGCAGATGAAATTAAAGTATTGCACTGTGATAAGTTTATTGAAATTAATAACTGTACTGTGGTAAGGTAAGAAAAGATCCTGATTCTTAGGAAATACACACAGCTAGAGAGAGAGGTAAAGGACCATAATATATGTAAATTACCCTCAAATAGTTTAGGAAAAAGCATTAGGAGGAGCAAGATGGAACAAATGATCAGGCAAAGAGGGAAAAATGTTAATAATAGAGGAAAATACAGCATCATTGTACTATTATTCTTTTGACTTTTCTGTAAGTTTTAAATCATTTCCACATAAAAAGGTAAAATTTTTTTAATTCATTAAATCATTTTTCACCTTTACCTATTTTTTATGATGACAAATCGCAAACAGAAAAGTAACCAACTGTAACCAATGCCCATGTACTTATTTTTTTACAAGGAAATTTTCAAAAAGATAAAGGGCGAGTACATTCCTTCACGCCGTCTGAAAGCCAAGGGCTGCTCTGAGGGACACCTGCGACCCACTCCCGGGCTGGCAGTGGACGGTCGGGGCTCTGTCACCCGCTGTGCTCCCAGCCTGCCCAGGACACAGTGCACCCCTTCAGGAGCCCTGACGGGACAGCTGAAATCTGAGCCAGGAGAGAGCGAGAGCACCTGCTCTCAGGGAGCCGCCCCCTCCTCTCTGCCTGGAATTGGTTTTCATGCTCCTTCCTGAGGAGATCTGAGAGGCACATTCTCCTGGCTGCTGCAGACAATAATTTGCATACTTAAGGCTTAGCCACCCTCTGATTTTACCTGAAATGGGGGAATGATCAGTGAGGCAAGTTTGGGGCTTAGTTCTTCATCAGTCTTGACCCTGGTCTCAGCATCTCCTCATTTTGAACGGGAAGTTGTAATCAGAGCATCCAAAATGAAGATTGAGAAAGGGGACCCATGTTTTGCCGAAAATGTTAAAGTATGGCTCTGCAGCAAAATATTTTCTGCTTTCCTCCTGCTTTCATTTTATGATTTCAAAATACAGTGGGTGCATTGCTTTCCTTCTGCTTCAGAAAGACACTCAGATGTTGCAAGTTGGATGCTGGCATGACCCCCCAGATGTATGGGCCAGAAAAATTTCAAATTTGCCTTTATTGCTGCTGAGGTGGCCACTCTGTGTGAGTCATCTTTGCCTCCATACCTATGCCTGCCTGGGGAGAACACCTCCACTCTACCCACAGGTGTGTGCTGACGTTGACAAGGGGAGTCTGCCCTTGCACCTGTAAGAAGGTCATTTAGGAAGTCAGTGTCCTTGAGCAGGCTTCCCCCCTCTGCTAAACCTCTCCTTTAGGGAAACTTTTAACACGTCAGTAGAGATAGTAGCAGGATCTGGTGCAGACAAGCATGGTCTTAGGAAGTGATGAAATCTGGGCTTAAATCCTAGCTTCACCACACTGCTGCTAGCAAAGGCAGGGGACTGTTGGAGGCCCAAATCCCAGGCCATCGGAAAGGCTCCAGGGGGAAAGGAAGATCAGGCGAGGGACATCTCAGAATAGCTAGTGATAGAACAGTGGCGTTCTAGGGAGCAATCGGTTCATGAGGCTAGACGGAATTGGGGAAATAGAGGAGAATCCAGTTTCTGGAAGTATTGGAATTTGCAAAGGTGGGGACCTTGAAGTATGGGGAGAAAGTAGCAGTCAAGTTTCTGACCTACTAAACTTGAAGGCAAGGACTCAGGTACAGAATTATAAATAAGGAATCAATTTCCTTGAAATACTGAGTACAAGGATCAGATCCCATCAGTAGTTAAAGCCTGACCCAGAGTTGGGCTGAAGAGCTGCGGAAGAGGGGGCAGTCATCAGACCACGATGCAGGCCTGACACCTGGGAGGGAGAGAGTGAGGGAGGAAAGGAAGAAAGGAGGGGAAGGAGGGAGGGACAAAGGGATGGATGGAGGGAGGGAGGAAGAAAGAAGGGAAGGAGGGAGGGAGGGAGGGAAGGAAGAAGGAAGGCAGGGAGGGAGGAAGACTGTAGGTTTCCTTATCTGCCACATGCAGAGTATCTGAATTATTCCAGATGGTCTGAGCTGGAACATTCCTACCTTCTACCTTATAGATAGGACTTAAGTAAACCTAAATGCAAACTGCTAGGGCTAGGGATTAGGTACTACCCATAACCTTAAGAAGCTAGAAGTATAATTTTATGTGTTCACACTTAAAGATTACATTCCCTGTAATAACAGTATATTATGGAAATAAAATTTTCATAAAGAAATTAGATGTCAATTTACACAAAATATAAAGAGATATTTTAAAAAGATATTAACAGTGGGAACTCCATTATCAACAATGGCCTAAAATAGGATCACGGAATAACTGCAAATTGGCTCGTACTCACATGTCATTAGCACAGCTGAGAAATGCTCAGTTTTCATTACCTTTTGGCAACATGGTGAGGGGCCACGGTCCTTTCGGGTTACTGATACACCAGCCTGCCGCTGCCCGCGCACTCGGAGCACTAAGTAAACGCTGTGTCAAGGTGGGGTGTTTAAGGAAAATATGTATTAGAAAAAGAAAAGGGAATTAGAGAATAGGGTTCTACTGTTTGAGTTCTTAAGCCTTTATCTGTTAAATTTCATAGCTAGAGGCACTTCTAACGGTATTCACCCTTTATTTAGCCAGTTTCATAGGGTAAGGGATTTCTACTCTTATAAATGTACGGTAAACTTAACACTCTATTTTTCTCTTTCAAGTTTTTTTTTTTTTTAAATATGGAACATAGGTGTATAATGCAGCAAAACGATTATTCTTTAAAAGGGAAAAAATAAGCCTTTCTTTTTAACCTACCCTTAAGTTAAATATGTAAGGGGAAATTATTAAATTATATAGCTAAGACTAACTCCAGCGGATTCAGGACTGAGGGGAAATTACACTGCTTATGTGTTCCATGCTTCTTACCCTTTCCCCTACCCTGGAAAATGTAAATTACAGAGGTATAATCTGGTTAAAATAAACTATCAAGGACAGCCCTGATGGGAAAGAAGACACAGAAAGAAAAGAGGTTTTGAGAGAGAAATGAATGAGAGAGAAAGGAGGCATGGTTTGTGAGGCCACATTGCAGGTTGATTGTATTTATATGTGTTTATTATTGCCTCATTTCAAAAATGAAGATATTGGGCTAGGTATCTTCTGGTTTTAAGTTTTAATCTATATATTTGATACTTACCTTTATTAGTAAGTTACGTATTTGTTAGAGGTTGGTATTTCCATTGGGAGCTAGGCTGATGAGTACAATGCATCACTGCGGGTTCATTAAAAGATTCCAAAACTGCTGTTATTGTAAAAAGAAATAAAACTATGTTTGTGAGAAGCTGATACTTTCACCGTGGAGTAGGCTGATAAGAATACTTTATTATTGTGAATGCATTTAGATTCAATTCAGAGTTAATATGTTTTAATCCTACTCTGCCACTCGTTACTTTTATTTATGTGAGCCATTTATGAAATGAGTATCCCCAAACAGCCAACCTCTTCCAATCATTATTTTTTTGATATGTAATATCATTTTATTAAACTTAGGAAAGTTATAAAATGCTTATTAATGTTTAGGGATCTAGTTCAGTTAATACATTTTTACTGTGAAAAGAGAAATACAAAAGAATTAAGCAAGAATTAATTCAGATATATCTGAAGCTAATTTCTTTTTATGTAGATCGCATTCATGAATCAGAAATAACAGATCTAGAGGCTTTCAGGTCTAATATTTGGACTAAGCATGCATTTTTACTTCCCTTTCTTCTCCAATCCTATGAAACAACATCAAAGATATAGTAAATGGAATAGATTCTTCTCATTGTAAAAATCAAGCAAGAATTCCCCAGAATTTTTTGAAGTTGGAAAGCAAGTATGCTTCAAGTGGTGAATTAACCAGGGTTGAAGAAGTTGCAGCTGAAAAGAGACATGGGAGAGGATGGTAGTGAAGGTGGGACCTTGTGTGTTCTGTGGTGCCTGAGAGCAGCTCTGAGCACACAGTCCACAATGACCCAGATTGGGTTGTGGTTCTGGTTTCTGAGGACTTAGTAAATGGCTGCAAACAGCTGGGCCAATTAGAACCGCGGATATATACCCACCCACGCACCCTCAACACATACACATTTAAATACAGAAAGTACTGCTAGGATGAAAACAGAGATCCGCTGCCTCAAGAAACTAAAAGAGCTGCTGGAGCGCCACATAATAAAGCCTCCATATTTTTAGTCAACCCTTCAAGATAATGATGAAGGAAATTCATGATAGCTACCCAGGTCAATCAACATAGCCATTCATAAATTTAAATTGAACCAAGGATCACTAACATTTGAGAAAAATTAACAGGGCATTTGAGAGGGATCAAAGTAAGCTAACAAGACAGATGACCCCAGAGGAAAGAGCTCTTTAAAAATATATCTATTTCTTTAAAAAATATTCTAAGTAGTGTTCTTAAATAGAATTCAGTATATTTTAAATTAAAAAAAAAGCATGAACAAGATAAGAAAAGGAGTATCAGAAAATAAGAGTTCTTGGAATAGGATTGCAAAGTGAAAAAAACAAAACAAAACAATAAAAGGACTAAAAGATAAAGGAAATTTTCCAGACAGGAAAAAAAGTCAAAGATAGAAAATATTAATGCTAAATTTAGAGGCATAGAAACTCAATCTAAGAGGATAAATAATATTCCAGAAAGGGAGAAGAGAGGTCAAAGGGGGAATAAAAGGTAGAAGAGAGGTAATAACCAAAGAAGTAATAGAAGAAAATCTTCCCAAGTGAAGATTGATAGGGCTAGCAGGTGCTATGTAGAATACACTTTTTAAAAGACTGATACTTAGCTTTGACCTTCTGAAGTTTTACAATAAGAAAGACAAAGAGATCTCAGAAGCTTTCTGACAGAAACAAAGCAAAACCAATTGGTTAGAAGGCAGAGAAACCATGCTTTCAAAGTTCTGACAGTGAGTTTTTAATTCTAACTTTCTATTGTACTCATTGTCACATACATTTAAGTTCTTGGATCTATTTCCTCATAAGTTTGTCACTTTTAAAACCACTTGGAATTTGTCATTTATATGTTTTCTCAACTGAAACATGGGAATGGTTTTTAAGCTAGTTGCTTTCCTGGCCAAGAAGATTCTTTAAATGGAGAAACATACACTAAACCAGCAGCAGGACTTGCCCTGATGGAAGAAATAGGGGAAGACCCAGCCAAGACTGTCCCAGACTGCCCTACAACAGGCCGGGTGAGATTCTGAACAAAGAGGCCCTTAATGCCAAGGTGATGGGTCCAAAAGCATTTATTAGGGGAACTTACATAGAGAGCTGCAGCTACCTTGCAATAGACAGCGAGATGGCAAGAAATTTCCTGCAGTATGTCCATGCCTATGGCAAACACTCCCCGGATTAAAAATGTGGTTGAGGAACAAAGATGCTAAGCACCAGGAGCTTACGTTCAAGTATTGGGAAGGCATCTTGGTACGTGCTCTTTTCCCAAAACAAGGCATGTTCCGGGTAGGCTGCGCTCGAGGTTAGAGCTTGGCATGCTTCCAGGGTGTTACCTTGGTCAGGTGGGAGTTGCTACGTGTATCACACAACACATGAAAACAAGGAGCCTGATAGTGATTATCGTAAAATTATGTGGCTGCATTTTTCTTCATTTACAAAAACTTTATTTGGGATTTGGTTGTAATTCTTAAAAATTCATTCTTTTCATTGGCGCAAACCATTCCAAATGCACAATGTAAAGGAGACATACAGTCTGGCTTTGTGCTAATGGTGGACTTTAAGCAAAGTCCCTAGGCATTACTGCTGACACAGAAAGCTCAGGCAACAACAAAATGCAAGCCTTTAATAGCTTAAGTAACTTTTCTCCCATTAATATTGAGAGCAAGCATCAGTAGTCAAGGAAGTAAGGGAAATCCTCAGAGGCCAAAACAAATGGCTAAGTATTCACTAAAGCACTTGCTATCCTGAAGGTATCTGCTGACTTGTGACAGAGGGGGACAAAAGCCAAAGCCTAGGGCCCACGCATGGTGCAAAGCCAGGTCAGAGGGGCCCCATCTAAAGTAGAAACCCCCAGAGGAGACACCACAGTAGATGAATTAGAAAATCCTCCATCTCCAGATAGGGGATATACTTAGGCTATAAAAATTGCTGTTTACCTGAAATTCAAATAAAACTGGGTGTCCTGTATCTTTATTTGCTAAATCTGACAACCCTTTCCCCACAGTAAGATACTAATGGAACTTGCCTGTTTTAGCCTTGGCTCTGGCTGGAGGCAGGCCTTCAGAAGAGTTTTTCTTTGAATTTCTAATAATAAGTGGGTCCTCTTACAGCTTTAAGGAATGGTTTCATACTACCTAGGTGCCCCCAGTATCTGAAAGAAGCAAATGTAAAGCTATTCTGGAAGAACCCAACTTAAACATAGGTCTCAAAGAACACCAACAGATAAATTTACAACAAATACAAACTTACAACCAGAAACACGAAATACATGAGGAAACAAGCCACCACGAATGAGAGCCAGCAGAAATAATAAATAATAGAATCAGACTTGCAGAGACTAAGGATGTTTCATTTTTCAGATTTGGAATATAAAATAAGTAAGCTTAATTTACTTAAATATATAAAAGAGGCTATCAGATGTATGACTAAAAAAGAGGAGACTATAAAAAGTAACCAGGCATTAAAAAAAGAGAACTATATGTAACTTCAAGGAATGAAAATTTGAATAAATTAGTGATACGATGATTAGTAATTAGACACAGTTAAAGAAAGGCAGTGGGATACAAAAGTGAAAATTAGATTAAGAGACCTGGAGTTAGAATAATAAACATGTAATTGGAGTTCCAGAAGTAAGGATGAGAGGGAATGGGACAAAGCAATACTTAAAGATATAATGCCTGAGAATTTCCCAGTATTAAAAAAAGACTCAAATGATCAGATTCACAGAAGTTTTTTTTTTTTTTCTTTTTTAATGCAATTTTATTGAGATATATTCACACACCATATAAACCATTCATTACTCCAGAAAAAGAAAAAAAATAAAAAACAAAACACAGAAGACCCAAAGCATCCCATACCCTTTATCCCCTTCTATTATGGACCCACAGTATTGGTGTGGTAGATCTGTTACTGTTGATGAAAAAATATTAAGGTTCTACTGTTAACTATAGTCCATAGTTTGCAATAGGTACATTTTTTCCCATATATTCCTCTATTATTTTATTTATATATTTATTGTAATACAGTTTTATTGAGATATATTCACACATCCTACAATCATCCACAGTGTACAATCAGTTGTTCACAGTATCATCATATAATTGGTGTATTCATCACCACAATCAGCACTTGAACATATTCGTTACTCAAAATAAATTTTTTACAGAATAATAAAAAAGATTTAAAAAAATTAAAATACCATGCAATACAATATAATGTCAGACAATAACACCACTACCAAGAATCCTGTACCTCTCCCTTATATCCCCCTCTCAGACATTTAGATTTGGTATATTGCCTTTGTTACATTTAATGGAAGCATATTACAATGTTACCGTTGACCATAGACTACAGTTTGCTTTGATTATATTTTTCCCAATACCATCCCTTTTTCAACACCTTGCAAGGTTGACATTCATTTGTTCTCCCACATGTAAAAACATTTATATTTGAACATTTAGTCACCATCATTGACCATTCCAGGTTTGACTAAGTTATACAGTCCCAGTCTTTATCGTCTGTCTTTCCTTCTGGTGTCATACATGCCCCTAGCACTCCTCTTTCAGCTTTACTTACAAACATCTTTGTTTAGTGTACCTACAATATTGTGCTGCCATCACACAGTATTATGTTATTCATTTCTGGATCTATACAATCAATCCTGTTGAACATTCTATACTCCTTCAGCATCAAATGCCTGATCTTGACCCTCTTTCTATCTCCAGATAACATGTGTTCTCAACTTTTAACTCTCAAAGTTCATATTAGTGGGACCATACAGTATTTGTCCTTTTGTTTCTGGCTAACTTCACTCAATATGCCATCCCCATTATTATATGTTCTGTGACTTTGTTTTGTCTTATGGCTGCATAATATTCCACCGTGTGTATGTACCACAGTTTGTTTATCCACTTGTCCGTTGATGGACATTTGGGCCATTCCCATCTCTTGGCAATCGTGAATAATGCCGTTATAAACATTGGTTTACAAATGTCTGTTTGTGTCTTTTTTTTTTTTAATCTTCATTTTATTGAGATATATTCACATACCACGCAGTCATACAAAACAAATCGTACATTCGATTGTTCACAGTACCATTACATAGTTGTACATTCATCACCTAAATCAATCCCTGACACCTTCATTAGCACACACACAAAAATAACAAGAATAATAATTAAAATGAAAAAGAACAATTAAAGGGAATGGGACAAAGCAATTTAAACAATTAAAGGGAATGGGACAAAGCAATACTTAAAGATATAATGCCCGAGAATTTCCCAGTATTAAAAAAAGACTCAAATGATCAGATTCACAGAAGTTTCAAGGGGAAGAAATAAAATGAAAGGAGGCCAAAAAAAAAAAAAAAAAAAAAGACAACCTCCTCTCCTGTATTATCCTTCCTTTCTGAGGATCCCAGAATGTTCAGTTCATTTGTAAAAACACGGATTTAAGATTTTTGGTAGCATCCAATATGGCCCCTAAACACTACTAACAATTAGTTTCATAATAAAGCTAGCCTAATTTTTGCTTTTAAGACCATATTTTATTTTACGTTAAGGTGACTTTGGTTAACTAATGGTGGTCTAAAAAGTTTTTAAAAATATATCATTGTCCTCCAAATTATGTAAAAATTACATACGTGGACTCCGATGACAAATAAATACATTTTCATATAAGGCAAGTTCCTTTCTCATTACTTACTCCAATAAGGAGCAAAGCATGTGTTTCTCTTCACCTGTTGACTACAAAGTTCATGTAAAGACCAGGGATAGTAATTTCATAGTTTTTGGTGTCTGTCCTTTCATCAAGGGAAAATTATTTTCCATTTGCATCCCATACATAGACCATAATATAAGATGATGACGACAACGATGATGATGATGCTAATAGCTAACACTTATTGATTTATGGTGTTAACCATTAGAGCAGGGGTCAGAAAGCTTTTTCTGTAAATGATCAGATCGTAAATATTTTAAACTTTGTGGCCATGTGGTCTTTGTCTCAACTACTTAATTCCACTGTTGTAGTATGAAAGCAGCCATAGATGATAGGTAAACAAATGGGAGAGACTGTGTTCCAATAAAACCTTATTTATAAAAACAGGTGGCCTCAGTCAGGATTTGGCTATATTTGTTGACCCCTGGATTAATTTCTTCAGGACATCAGAATTGCAGTGAATTACTTACTTAATTGTATCTAGGTGCCATACTTGAACTTTTTTTTTTTTTTTTTTTTGGCTTAAAACAATAGAAATTTATTGTCTCACAGTTCTAGAGGATACAAGTCTAAAAGGGGTGAGCAGAGGACATGCTTCCTGTGAAGTCTGCAAGGTTCTGGAGTGGCATGCTGGCATTCTGTGGCATTCTTCGGCTTATGTCGGAGCTTAATCTTTGTGTCTATCACATGGCTGCCTTCTCATTCTGTCGATGTCCAAATTTATTCACCTTATAAGGATGCCAGTCATACTGTATTAGGGCCTATCCTAATGCAGTTTTGTCTCATCTTTAATAATATCTTCACATACTTTAACTTTTGCTTTAAATTGTATTATCCTGTAAAATATATAATACATTAGTATAAAAAATATATATTATAGTTTTCAAAAAAATTCATCTGTATATCATGAGTGTTTGCTAAAGCCTTGTAACAACATTTTCTCTATGATAATAATAATTGGCATCTACACTTCAGTAAGGGTGTTAGCCTTTGCTGTATATCAAACCTGTTATTTGCTCACAAGTCTGTGAGTCAGCAGTTTGGGCTGCTCTTTGCCACACGTGCAGTCAGCTGGGCTCTCTACAGAGGTAAAGGCCGCTCACCACTGGGTCTCTCTGCTCTTTCCTCCTTGCTGAGGCTAGCCTGGCCTTTATCCGAGTGGTTCCCACAAGCAAGAGAGGGAAAGCCTTGTGTACAAGTGCTTTTCAAGCCTCTGCTTGCATCATATTTGCTGATGTCCCATTGACCACAGCAAGTTACGCGGCCAAGTCCAGATTTAAGGAGTGGAAAACAGACTCTGCTTCCATCACGTTGGAAGGGGGCATACACACAGACAGAAAGAAGAGGAGCCATTTTTCTTGCAACTAAGCACTGTAAGGTAGTGGAATAGCTGCCAGACTAAAGGAGCGACCAGAGAAAATGATGGGTCAGCTCAAAGATTAGGTTCTGCAGCTGAATCAGGCGCATTCATTTATGGCTCAACACATTTATCAAGGGATCAGGCTGCTGAGCTCTCCCATTCCACATCCATATTAGGGTCAGGAATTTTGGGTGGATAAACTCATTAACTACCACCCAAGCAAATCTTTAGGTACAAAGGAGGGGAATAAACATGGGTATTGCTTAAAGCCATGTTCCCACACAGCACTGTCTTTTAAATTGTTTCCAGTTTCCATCTAGTACATTTGCTTCTACTGCCAGGCCAAGGCCAAAGCCATTTAGTTAGTTTGGATATATACCCTGCCTGCTACTGAGAAGACTTAAAGCAGCTGCTAGTTTTCTTTTTCTCAGTTCCCTCGGGTACCAGGGAAGCACATTCCTGTCCATCTGTGCCCTAAGTCTGGCTTCTTAGTGCGAGTAAAAAAATCCCACTCTTGATAGGCAAATAACCCTCCACACAGTTTATCTAAGTTGTAAGAATTTTTATCAATTCCTGTTCCCTTTTTCTAGAAATACAGAGCCAGGCTTATCTCACCTAAGCTGTTCCCACTCTAAAGCCCTTTC